>NC_134523.1:1854504-2012004 GCF_027942865.1 Odontesthes bonariensis | reverse complement strand
GAGAAAATCGAGTTCCACTCATTTCAATGGCGAAACGGTTTTTGCCGATTATCTCGGGAACGAAAGGTCGTAGAGACTCGGAGATGACTTCCGTCAGACATAATACGACCCTTGTGAACACGCTCGACTTGTCCCCATGTCTCTACGACCTTCCGTTCCTGAGATATAAGCAAAACAAAGTTGTTTCCGGTCGTAGCTCCGCCCCCGTGGCTCCGCCCCCAAAGGTTCGAGTATCAGTGGATAGCCCTGGTCTTGCAGAATCCGGGGATATGTGTATCTAGTCTGTGCTACCTTCCTATCAGGACTTATGGCCATCTGAAGGATGGTTCTCAAATGGTAGGGGGGTACCATTCGGGGTTTTGTCCCCTAACCCTAACCCTAACCCTAACCCTAACCCTAACCCTAACCCTAACCCTAACCCTAACCCTAACCCTTACCCTTACCCTAACCCTAACCCTACCCTAACCCTAACCCTAACCCTAACCCTAACCCCTAACCCTAACCCTAACCCTAACCCTAACCCTAACCCTAACCCTAACCCTAACCCCCTAACCCTAACCCTAACCCTAACCCTAACCCTAACCCTAACCCTAACCCTACCCTAACCCTAACCCTCCCTAACCCTAACCCTAACCCTTGTGTACGTAATACTTACCTGGAAGTAGGGTTTTTGACTGTGGGACTTGTTAAAAATTTTGGGAAATTTACCAAGTATTTTGTCATAAATCATGTGTCCAAAATAGGTACCAAATGACTCCAAATGGCCTGAAACGTGCTCCTAACAACTTTCCCCAGGGTCCTTTTTGGCTGTGGGACTTAAGAACTTTTCGAGAAAATCGAGTTCCACTCATTTCAATGGCGAAACGGTTTTTGTTGAATAACTTTGGAACGAAAGATCCTAGAGACTCGGAAGTCACTTCCGTCAGACATAATACGACCCTTGTGAACACGCTCGACTTGTCCCCGTGTCTCTACGACCTTCCGTTCCGGAGATATAAGTAAAACAAAGTTGTTTCCGCGCGTAGCTCCGCCCCCGTGGCTCCGCCCCCAATGGTTTGAGTATCAGTGGATAGCCCCTGTCCTGCTGAATCCGAGGATGTGTGTATCTTGTCTATGCCACCTTCCTATCAGGACTTATTGCCTCTTGAGCTTATGCCGGGGTTCGGCATAAGGGGTTTTTGCCCCTTATCCTAACCCTAACCCTAACCCTACCCTAACCCTAACCCCTAACCCTAACCCTAACCCTAACCCTAACCCTACCCTAACCCTAACCCTAACCCTAACCCTAACCCTAACCCTAACCCCTAACCCTAACCCCTAACCCTAACCCTAACCCTAACCCTAACCCTAACCCTATCCTAACCCTAACCCTAACCCTTACCCTTACCCTTACCCCTAACCCTAACCCTAACCCTAACCCTAACCCTTACCCTTACCCTAACCCAATGCCTAACCCTAACCGGACATAGGGGAGTGCTTGTGTACGTAATACTTACCTGGAACTAGGGTTTTTCACTGTGGGACTTGGTAAAAAATTTGGGAAATTTACCAAGTATTTTGTCAAAAATCATGCGTCCAAAATTGGTACCAATTGACTCCAAATGGCCTGAAACGTGCTCCTAACAACATTCCACAGAGTCCTTTTTGGCTGTGGGACTTAGGAACTTTTCGAGAAAATCGAGTTCCACTCATTTCAATGGCGAAACGGTTTTTGCCGATTATCTCGGGAACGAAAGGTCGTAGAGACTCGGAGATGACTTCCGTCAGACATAATACGACCCTTGTGAACACGCTCGACTTGTCCCCATGTCTCTACGACCTTCCGTTCCTGAGATATAAGCAAAACAAAGTTGTTTCCGGTCGTAGCTCCGCCCCCGTGGCTCCGCCCCCAAAGGTTCGAGTATCAGTGGATAGCCCTGGTCTTGCAGAATCCGGGGATATGTGTATCTAGTCTGTGCTACCTTCCTATCAGGACTTATGGCCATCTGAAGGATGGTTCTCAAATGGTAGGGGGGTACCATTCGGGGTTTTGTCCCCTAACCCTAACCCTAACCCTAACCCTAACCCTACCCTAACCCTAACCCTAACCCTAACCCTAACCCTAACCCCTAACCCTAACCCCTAACCCTAACCCTAACCCTAACCCTAACCCTAACCCTATCCTAACCCTAACCCTAACCCTTACCCTTACCCTTACCCCTAACCCTAACCCTAACCCTAACCCTAACCCTTACCCTTACCCTAACCCAATGCCTAACCCTAACCGGACATAGGGGAGTGCTTGTGTACGTAATACTTACCTGGAACTAGGGTTTTTCACTGTGGGACTTGGTAAAAAATTTGGGAAATTTACCAAGTATTTTGTCAAAAATCATGCGTCCAAAATTGGTACCAATTGACTCCAAATGGCCTGAAACGTGCTCCTAACAACATTCCACAGAGTCCTTTTTGGCTGTGGGACTTAGGAACTTTTCGAGAAAATCGAGTTCCACTCATTTCAATGGCGAAACGGTTTTTGCCGATTATCTCGGGAACGAAAGGTCGTAGAGACTCGGAGATGACTTCCGTCAGACATAATACGACCCTTGTGAACACGCTCGACTTGTCCCCATGTCTCTACGACCTTCCGTTCCTGAGATATAAGCAAAACAAAGTTGTTTCCGGTCGTAGCTCCGCCCCCGTGGCTCCGCCCCCAAAGGTTCGAGTATCAGTGGATAGCCCTGGTCTTGCAGAATCCGGGGATATGTGTATCTAGTCTGTGCTACCTTCCTATCAGGACTTATGGCCATCTGAAGGATGGTTCTCAAATGGTAGGGGGGTACCATTCGGGGTTTTGTCCCCTAACCCTAACCCTAACCCTAACCCTAACCCTAACCCTAACCCTAACCCCTAACCCTAACCCTAACCCTAACCCTAACCCTTACCCTAACCCTAACCCTTACCCTTACCCTAACCCTAACCCTACCCTAACCCTAACCCTAACCCTAACCCTAACCCCTAACCCTAACCCTAACCCTAACCCTAACCCTAACCCTAACCCTAACCCTAACCCCCTAACCCTAACCCTAACCCTAACCCTAACCCTAACCCTAACCCTAACCCTACCCTAACCCTAACCCTCCCTAACCCTAACCCTAACCCTTGTGTACGTAATACTTACCTGGAAGTAGGGTTTTTGACTGTGGGACTTGTTAAAAATTTTGGGAAATTTACCAAGTATTTTGTCATAAATCATGTGTCCAAAATAGGTACCAAATGACTCCAAATGGCCTGAAACGTGCTCCTAACAACTTTCCCCAGGGTCCTTTTTGGCTGTGGGACTTAAGAACTTTTCGAGAAAATCGAGTTCCACTCATTTCAATGGCGAAACGGTTTTTGTTGAATAACTTTGGAACGAAAGATCCTAGAGACTCGGAAGTCACTTCCGTCAGACATAATACGACCCTTGTGAACACGCTCGACTTGTCCCCGTGTCTCTACGACCTTCCGTTCCGGAGATATAAGTAAAACAAAGTTGTTTCCGCGCGTAGCTCCGCCCCCGTGGCTCCGCCCCCAATGGTTTGAGTATCAGTGGATAGCCCCTGTCCTGCTGAATCCGAGGATGTGTGTATCTTGTCTATGCCACCTTCCTATCAGGACTTATTGCCTCTTGAGCTTATGCCGGGGTTCGGCATAAGGGGTTTTTGCCCCTTATCCTAACCCTAACCCTAACCCTAACCCCTAACCCTAACCCTAACCCTAACCCTAACCCTAACCCTAACCCTAACCCCCTAACCCTAACCCTAACCCTAACCCTAACCCTAACCCTAACCCTAACCCTAACCCTAACCCCTAACCCTAACCCTAACCCTAACCCTAACCCTAACCCTAACCCTAACCCTAACCCTAACCCTAACCCTTACCCTTACCCTAACCCTAACCCTACCCTAACCCTAACCCTAACCCTAACCCTAACCCCTAACCCTAACCCTAACCCTAACCCTAACCCTAACCCTAACCCTAACCCTAACCCCCTAACCCTAACCCTAACCCTAACCCTAACCCTAACCCTAACCCTAACCCTACCCTAACCCTAACCCTCCCTAACCCTAACCCTAACCCTTGTGTACGTAATACTTACCTGGAAGTAGGGTTTTTGACTGTGGGACTTGTTAAAAATTTTGGGAAATTTACCAAGTATTTTGTCATAAATCATGTGTCCAAAATAGGTACCAAATGACTCCAAATGGCCTGAAACGTGCTCCTAACAACTTTCCCCAGGGTCCTTTTTGGCTGTGGGACTTAAGAACTTTTCGAGAAAATCGAGTTCCACTCATTTCAATGGCGAAACGGTTTTTGTTGAATAACTTTGGAACGAAAGATCCTAGAGACTCGGAAGTCACTTCCGTCAGACATAATACGACCCTTGTGAACACGCTCGACTTGTCCCCGTGTCTCTACGACCTTCCGTTCCGGAGATATAAGTAAAACAAAGTTGTTTCCGCGCGTAGCTCCGCCCCCGTGGCTCCGCCCCCAATGGTTTGAGTATCAGTGGATAGCCCCTGTCCTGCTGAATCCGAGGATGTGTGTATCTTGTCTATGCCACCTTCCTATCAGGACTTATTGCCTCTTGAGCTTATGCCGGGGTTCGGCATAAGGGGTTTTTGCCCCTTATCCTAACCCTAACCCTAACCCTAACCCTAACCCTTACCCTTACCCTAACCCTAACCCTACCCTAACCCTAACCCTAACCCTAACCCTAACCCCTAACCCTAACCCTAACCCTAACCCTAACCCTAACCCTAACCCTAACCCTAACCCCCTAACCCTAACCCTAACCCTAACCCTAACCCTAACCCTAACCCTAACCCTACCCTAACCCTAACCCTCCCTAACCCTAACCCTAACCCTTGTGTACGTAATACTTACCTGGAAGTAGGGTTTTTGACTGTGGGACTTGTTAAAAATTTTGGGAAATTTACCAAGTATTTTGTCATAAATCATGTGTCCAAAATAGGTACCAAATGACTCCAAATGGCCTGAAACGTGCTCCTAACAACTTTCCCCAGGGTCCTTTTTGGCTGTGGGACTTAAGAACTTTTCGAGAAAATCGAGTTCCACTCATTTCAATGGCGAAACGGTTTTTGTTGAATAACTTTGGAACGAAAGATCCTAGAGACTCGGAAGTCACTTCCGTCAGACATAATACGACCCTTGTGAACACGCTCGACTTGTCCCCGTGTCTCTACGACCTTCCGTTCCGGAGATATAAGTAAAACAAAGTTGTTTCCGCGCGTAGCTCCGCCCCCGTGGCTCCGCCCCCAATGGTTTGAGTATCAGTGGATAGCCCCTGTCCTGCTGAATCCGAGGATGTGTGTATCTTGTCTATGCCACCTTCCTATCAGGACTTATTGCCTCTTGAGCTTATGCCGGGGTTCGGCATAAGGGGTTTTTGCCCCTTATCCTAACCCTAACCCTAACCCTAACCCTAACCCTTACCCTTACCCTAACCCTAACCCTACCCTAACCCTAACCCTAACCCTAACCCTAACCCCTAACCCTAACCCTAACCCTAACCCTAACCCTAACCCTAACCCTAACCCTAACCCCCTAACCCTAACCCTAACCCTAACCCTAACCCTAACCCTAACCCTAACCCTACCCTAACCCTAACCCTCCCTAACCCTAACCCTAACCCTTGTGTACGTAATACTTACCTGGAAGTAGGGTTTTTGACTGTGGGACTTGTTAAAAATTTTGGGAAATTTACCAAGTATTTTGTCATAAATCATGTGTCCAAAATAGGTACCAAATGACTCCAAATGGCCTGAAACGTGCTCCTAACAACTTTCCCCAGGGTCCTTTTTGGCTGTGGGACTTAAGAACTTTTCGAGAAAATCGAGTTCCACTCATTTCAATGGCGAAACGGTTTTTGTTGAATAACTTTGGAACGAAAGATCCTAGAGACTCGGAAGTCACTTCCGTCAGACATAATACGACCCTTGTGAACACGCTCGACTTGTCCCCGTGTCTCTACGACCTTCCGTTCCGGAGATATAAGTAAAACAAAGTTGTTTCCGCGCGTAGCTCCGCCCCCGTGGCTCCGCCCCCAATGGTTTGAGTATCAGTGGATAGCCCCTGTCCTGCTGAATCCGAGGATGTGTGTATCTTGTCTATGCCACCTTCCTATCAGGACTTATTGCCTCTTGAGCTTATGCCGGGGTTCGGCATAAGGGGTTTTTGCCCCTTATCCTAACCCCTAACCCTAACCCTAACCCTAACCCTAACCCTACCCTAACCCTAACCCTAACCCTAACCCTAACCCTAACCCTAACCCCTAACCCTAACCCCTAACCCTAACCCTAACCCTAACCCTAACCCTAACCCTATCCTAACCCTAACCCTAACCCTTACCCTTACCCTTACCCCTAACCCTAACCCTAACCCTAACCCTAACCCTTACCCTTACCCTAACCCAATGCCTAACCCTAACCGGACATAGGGGAGTGCTTGTGTACGTAATACTTACCTGGAACTAGGGTTTTTCACTGTGGGACTTGGTAAAAAATTTGGGAAATTTACCAAGTATTTTGTCAAAAATCATGCGTCCAAAATTGGTACCAATTGACTCCAAATGGCCTGAAACGTGCTCCTAACAACATTCCACAGAGTCCTTTTTGCTGTGGGACTTAGGAACTTTTCGAGAAAATCGAGTTCCACTCATTTCAATGGCGAAACGGTTTTTGCCGATTATCTCGGGAACGAAAGGTCGTAGAGACTCGGAGATGACTTCCGTCAGACATAATACGACCCTTGTGAACACGCTCGACTTGTCCCCATGTCTCTACGACCTTCCGTTCCTGAGATATAAGCAAAACAAAGTTGTTTCCGGTCGTAGCTCCGCCCCCGTGGCTCCGCCCCCAAAGGTTCGAGTATCAGTGGATAGCCCTGGTCTTGCAGAATCCGGGGATATGTGTATCTAGTCTGTGCTACCTTCCTATCAGGACTTATGGCCATCTGAAGGATGGTTCTCAAATGGTAGGGGGGTACCATTCGGGGTTTTGTCCCCTAACCCTAACCCTAACCCTAACCCTAACCCTACCCTAACCCTAACCCTAACCCTAACCCTAACCCTAACCCCTAACCCTAACCCCTAACCCTAACCCTAACCCTAACCCTAACCCTAACCCTATCCTAACCCTAACCCTAACCCTTACCCTTACCCTTACCCCTAACCCTAACCCTAACCCTAACCCTAACCCTTACCCTTACCCTAACCCAATGCCTAACCCTAACCGGACATAGGGGAGTGCTTGTGTACGTAATACTTACCTGGAACTAGGTTTTTCACTGTGGGACTTGGTAAAAAATTTGGGAAATTTACCAAGTATTTTGTCAAAAATCATGCGTCCAAAATTGGTACCAATTGACTCCAAATGGCCTGAAACGTGCTCCTAACAACATTCCACAGAGTCCTTTTTGGCTGTGGGACTTAGGAACTTTTCGAGAAAATCGAGTTCCACTCATTTCAATGGCGAAACGGTTTTTGCCGATTATCTCGGGAACGAAAGGTCGTAGAGACTCGGAGATGACTTCCGTCAGACATAATACGACCCTTGTGAACACGCTCGACTTGTCCCCATGTCTCTACGACCTTCCGTTCCTGAGATATAAGCAAAACAAAGTTGTTTCCGGTCGTAGCTCCGCCCCCGTGGCTCCGCCCCCAAAGGTTCGAGTATCAGTGGATAGCCCTGGTCTTGCAGAATCCGGGGATATGTGTATCTAGTCTGTGCTACCTTCCTATCAGGACTTATGGCCATCTGAAGGATGGTTCTCAAATGGTAGGGGGGTACCATTCGGGGTTTTGTCCCCTAACCCTAACCCTAACCCTAACCCTAACCCTAACCCTAACCCTAACCCCTAACCCTAACCCTAACCCTAACCCTAACCCTTACCCTAACCCTAACCCTTACCCTTACCCTAACCCTAACCCTACCCTAACCCTAACCCTAACCCTAACCCTAACCCCTAACCCTAACCCTAACCCTAACCCTAACCCTAACCCTAACCCTAACCCTAACCCCCTAACCCTAACCCTAACCCTAACCCTAACCCTAACCCTAACCCTAACCCTACCCTAACCCTAACCCTCCCTAACCCTAACCCTAACCCTTGTGTACGTAATACTTACCTGGAAGTAGGGTTTTTGACTGTGGGACTTGTTAAAAATTTTGGGAAATTTACCAAGTATTTTGTCATAAATCATGTGTCCAAAATAGGTACCAAATGACTCCAAATGGCCTGAAACGTGCTCCTAACAACTTTCCCCAGGGTCCTTTTGGCTGTGGGACTTAAGAACTTTTCGAGAAAATCGAGTTCCACTCATTTCAATGGCGAAACGGTTTTTGTTGAATAACTTTGGAACGAAAGATCCTAGAGACTCGGAAGTCACTTCCGTCAGACATAATACGACCCTTGTGAACACGCTCGACTTGTCCCCGTGTCTCTACGACCTTCCGTTCCGGAGATATAAGTAAAACAAAGTTGTTTCCGCGCGTAGCTCCGCCCCCGTGGCTCCGCCCCCAATGGTTTGAGTATCAGTGGATAGCCCCTGTCCTGCTGAATCCGAGGATGTGTGTATCTTGTCTATGCCACCTTCCTATCAGGACTTATTGCCTCTTGAGCTTATGCCGGGGTTCGGCATAAGGGGTTTTTGCCCCTTATCCTAACCCTAACCCTAACCCTAACCCTAACCCTTACCCTTACCCTAACCCTAACCCTACCCTAACCCTAACCCTAACCCTAACCCTAACCCCTAACCCTAACCCTAACCCTAACCCTAACCCTAACCCTAACCCTAACCCTAACCCCCTAACCCTAACCCTAACCCTAACCCTAACCCTAACCCTAACCCTAACCCTACCCTAACCCTACCCTCCCTAACCCTAACCCTAACCCTTGTGTACGTAATACTTACCTGGAAGTAGGGTTTTTGACTGTGGGACTTGTTAAAAATTTTGGGAAATTTACCAAGTATTTTGTCATAAATCATGTGTCCAAAATAGGTACCAAATGACTCCAAATGGCCTGAAACGTGCTCCTAACAACTTTCCCCAGGGTCCTTTTTGGCTGTGGGACTTAAGAACTTTTCGAGAAAATCGAGTTCCACTCATTTCAATGGCGAAACGGTTTTTGTTGAATAACTTTGGAACGAAAGATCCTAGAGACTCGGAAGTCACTTCCGTCAGACATAATACGACCCTTGTGAACACGCTCGACTTGTCCCCGTGTCTCTACGACCTTCCGTTCCGGAGATATAAGTAAAACAAAGTTGTTTCCGCGCGTAGCTCCGCCCCCGTGGCTCCGCCCCAATGGTTTGAGTATCAGTGGATAGCCCCTGTCCTGCTGAATCCGAGGATGTGTGTATCTTGTCTATGCCACCTTCCTATCAGGACTTATTGCCTCTTGAGCTTATGCCGGGGTTCGGCATAAGGGGTTTTTGCCCCTTATCCTAACCCCTAACCCTAACCCTAACCCTAACCCTAACCCTACCCTAACCCTAACCCTAACCCTAACCCTAACCCTAACCCTAACCCCTAACCCTAACCCCTAACCCTAACCCTAACCCTAACCCTAACCCTAACCCTATCCTAACCCTAACCCTAACCCTTACCCTTACCCTTACCCCTAACCCTAACCCTAACCCTAACCCTAACCCTTACCCTTACCCTAACCCAATGCCTAACCCTAACCGGACATAGGGGAGTGCTTGTGTACGTAATACTTACCTGGAACTAGGGTTTTTCACTGTGGGACTTGGTAAAAAATTTGGGAAATTTACCAAGTATTTTGTCAAAAATCATGCGTCCAAAATTGGTACCAATTGACTCCAAATGGCCTGAAACGTGCTCCTAACAACATTCCACAGAGTCCTTTTTGGCTGTGGGACTTAGGAACTTTTCGAGAAAATCGAGTTCCACTCATTTCAATGGCGAAACGGTTTTTGCCGATTATCTCGGGAACGAAAGGTCGTAGAGACTCGGAGATGACTTCCGTCAGACATAATACGACCCTTGTGAACACGCTCGACTTGTCCCCATGTCTCTACGACCTTCCGTTCCTGAGATATAAGCAAAACAAAGTTGTTTCCGGTCGTAGCTCCGCCCCCGTGGCTCCGCCCCCAAAGGTTCGAGTATCAGTGGATAGCCCTGGTCTTGCAGAATCCGGGGATATGTGTATCTAGTCTGTGCTACCTTCCTATCAGGACTTATGGCCATCTGAAGGATGGTTCTCAAATGGTAGGGGGGTACCATTCGGGGTTTTGTCCCCTAACCCTAACCCTAACCCTAACCCTAACCCTACCCTAACCCTAACCCTAACCCTAACCCTAACCCTAACCCCTAACCCTAACCCCTAACCCTAACCCTAACCCTAACCCTAACCCTAACCCTATCCTAACCCTAACCCTAACCCTTACCCTTACCCTTACCCCTAACCCTAACCCTAACCCTAACCCTAACCCTTACCCTTACCCTAACCCAATGCCTAACCCTAACCGGACATAGGGGAGTGCTTGTGTACGTAATACTTACCTGGAACTAGGGTTTTTCACTGTGGGACTTGGTAAAAAATTTGGGAAATTTACCAAGTATTTTGTCAAAAATCATGCGTCCAAAATTGGTACCAATTGACTCCAAATGGCCTGAAACGTGCTCCTAACAACATTCCACAGAGTCCTTTTTGGCTGTGGGACTTAGGAACTTTTCGAGAAAATCGAGTTCCACTCATTTCAATGGCGAAACGGTTTTTGCCGATTATCTCGGGAACGAAAGGTCGTAGAGACTCGGAGATGACTTCCGTCAGACATAATACGACCCTTGTGAACACGCTCGACTTGTCCCCATGTCTCTACGACCTTCCGTTCCTGAGATATAAGCAAAACAAAGTTGTTTCCGGTCGTAGCTCCGCCCCCGTGGCTCCGCCCCCAAAGGTTCGAGTATCAGTGGATAGCCCTGGTCTTGCAGAATCCGGGGATATGTGTATCTAGTCTGTGCTACCTTCCTATCAGGACTTATGGCCATCTGAAGGATGGTTCTCAAATGGTAGGGGGGTACCATTCGGGGTTTTGTCCCCTAACCCTAACCCTAACCCTAACCCTAACCCTAACCCTAACCCTAACCCCTAACCCTAACCCTAACCCTAACCCTAACCCTTACCCTAACCCTAACCCTTACCCTTACCCTAACCCTAACCCTACCCTAACCCTAACCCTAACCCTAACCCTAACCCCTAACCCTAACCCTAACCCTAACCCTAACCCTAACCCTAACCCTAACCCTAACCCCCTAACCCTAACCCTAACCCTAACCCTAACCCTAACCCTAACCCTAACCCTACCCTAACCCTAACCCTCCCTAACCCTAACCCTAACCCTTGTGTACGTAATACTTACCTGGAAGTAGGGTTTTTGACTGTGGGACTTGTTAAAAATTTTGGGAAATTTACCAAGTATTTTGTCATAAATCATGTGTCCAAAATAGGTACCAAATGACTCCAAATGGCCTGAAACGTGCTCCTAACAACTTTCCCCAGGGTCCTTTTTGGCTGTGGGACTTAAGAACTTTTCGAGAAAATCGAGTTCCACTCATTTCAATGGCGAAACGGTTTTTGTTGAATAACTTTGGAACGAAAGATCCTAGAGACTCGGAAGTCACTTCCGTCAGACATAATACGACCCTTGTGAACACGCTCGACTTGTCCCCGTGTCTCTACGACCTTCCGTTCCGGAGATATAAGTAAAACAAAGTTGTTTCCGCGCGTAGCTCCGCCCCCGTGGCTCCGCCCCCAATGGTTTGAGTATCAGTGGATAGCCCCTGTCCTGCTGAATCCGAGGATGTGTGTATCTTGTCTATGCCACCTTCCTATCAGGACTTATTGCCTCTTGAGCTTATGCCGGGGTTCGGCATAAGGGGTTTTTGCCCCTTATCCTAACCCTAACCCTAACCCAACCCTAACCCTAACCCTAACCCTAACCCCTAACCCTAACCCTAACCCTAACCCTAACCCTAACCCTTACCCTAACCCTAACCCTAACCCCTAACCCTAAACCCTAACCCTAACCCTAACCCTAACCCCTAACCCCTAACCCTAACCCTAACCCTAACCCTAACCCTAACCGTCCTAGAGACTTGCAAATGCCTTCCGTCAGACATAATTCGACCGCTCTGAACACGCAGGACGTGTCCCCGAGTCTCTACGACTTACGGTTCCCGAGATACAGACATTTTCACCCCAAGGAAGTGACGTATCTCCGCAACGGAAGGTCCCACAGACAAACGGGTGCTACCGTTGGAAAGCCCGCCTACGAATTAGTGGGGGCGGAGCATACTTTCGAGTCGCTACGACCTTCCTATCAAGAGATAAATCAAAATAACTAATCCTTTTTTGACTAATCGTGGCTAATACCCCTATTCCCTAACCCTAACCCTAACCCACGCCCTAACCTAACCCTAACCATAACCCTAACACATAAGGTAAGTTTAATTTATTTAAAGAACCTTTACAAAAACCTTAAACTTAGTCTCATTTAATATCAAACTTAATACTTAAACTTAATACTTACCTTAAATTACTTACCTTAGGTTTGCTTACCTCGTGCTCTTCAAACAAACTTCCAATAGGGATAAATCCAATTGGGCGAGTGACACACAGCGGGACATGATCAATCCCGTCTGGGCTTCCCTCGGGTAGGGTGTCTGGTGGTAATGGCCGAAACACCCGAAGACCCCGGGGTCCACCACTGATGATGTGTCTCAAATTTTAGCTTTAAACCACCCAACTAGGCTTTCAAATTAGACTTTAAATAGGTTGATCTGTCTCTGGTTTTAGAAGATTCTCGGAAAACCAGACTGACATGGTCGTCTTTAAAAACTTAGGCTTATTCAGGAGTGTTCTTCTTGGAAGTGTGATGCACAGCGAGGAGGGGTTCTAGTTGACAAGCGCCGGCCCGTGCCTTGCCTTTAGTTCTCTACACCAAACCGTGGTTATCGTCGGATGCCACGGGGGGAACTATCGAGATAGATTACTTACACCTAACCCTAACCCTAACCCAACCCTAACCCTAACCCAGGGTTGCGGGAGGTTCGAAGGGTCGCAGGACCGTGCACCTTCTTCCTCCCACGGGAGGATAGCTCCAGACCCACGCCCTAACCCTACCCTAACCCTAACCCTAACCCATCCCATTAACTCTAACTCTAACCCTAACCTTAACCCTAACCCTACTGGATCACGGGACTATATGCCTAAACATAAGTCCGAGTATGAGCCAGATTTGGAAAAATCAAAGTTCAATTAAAAAATTAAACATTTTTTATAAATTCATAATCCCCTCTCATCAACTCTAAAACCTAACCCCAACCCTAACTGAATCACAGGACTATAGGCCTAAGCATAAGCCCAAGTACTAGCTACATTCTGAAAAATGGAATCCCAATAAATAATCCTGAAGAAATTAATACTTTAACAAACCCATAATTCCTTTTCAAACACCCCCCCCTCCTTTCCTTCCCTTCTTTCCTCTCTCCCCACAACACATGACACACACGGATACGGACCTTGTGTCTAACACACCCATTTTTTAACATAAACCCAGAAATGCACGGAGTTTCCCACGGCCTCCTGAGTTACTCCAAGACCATTCCAGCACACGCAGCAACCATCAGTCGGGTCCTGAGCGACAGTGCACCTCCCTTGGCACCTATACCAAACTCCATGGTGATTGAACAGGAGTCCGAACTGAGACATCACGTAGGAGGGGCCCATTGAGCCTAACCCCAACCATAACCCTTTCATCCTATATCCTAACCCTAACCTGGAGTTTAACCCTAATCGTAACCCTATTCTGGAATCTAATCCTAATTGCACAGGTTATGTAACCTCAGCACCAACGTGGGGTTCTGACCCTGGAAAAATAACAGTAACCTCATAACAGGTAGTGTTGGTTTTTAATTTTAAAGCATTTCTGATTTCCATTTGGATTTATTGTGACACTTGGGGGAAAAGGACCCAAAATTCAGGCCAGGGTTAGACTGAACAGGAGTCTGAACTGAGATGTTACGTAGGAGGGGAGCCGCTGACTAAAAACTCCTACTACCTAACCCTAAGTCCATTTAAAAAAAAAATGAGTAGGATTTATTAGTTTTAGTTTGGAAAAGGAACGGTCTGCAGAGGCCACTGTCACTGGGATTGTGAGGAAGATCATAAGAACTGTGCAAACTTCTCCGAAACTTGCTGTGATGCAGCTGTTCTCAACGAGTAGCATCTTCGTCAACTCTCGCGCTGTCTTCATTTGTGAAATGCGGTGTTTTAGACAAGCACGGAATGACAGCAGCTGAATGGGGAAATCTGACGTTATGTCATCTCTGTAGATGTCCACCAGTTAGCTTGCTTGCAGAAACAGTTCGTCGTTTGTGGCGGTGCACAGTGTCACGGGCTGTATGGCTTTGAAATGTTCTGCTGTTAATCGCAAACCAGTGAATCGCTGGGTCAACTGAGAGATGACAATATCGAGACATGCATTAAACACATGCACTCGAAAGTAAGACTCGGCATCTGCAAGGCGTTCGTCTAGACACAGTTCATCAAAGTGCGCTTTCACCTTTCTCACCTTGCTTACCTTGCTTACTCCCCACTTCTCCAAGAGGCCCTGTGCTGCCTGTTTCGAATCTTCGAAGTGCTCGCGGTAAGCAGACAGTTCTGCGATAGCGATGTCCAAAAGCTGGACTGCTGTGGACAGGTCAGTTTCTTTTGACTGCAAAAGCTTAGACACGGGCCCCTAGGCGGTCGTGGGCCCGTAAGCAACTGCCCCTTCTGCTTACTGATAGTTACGCCACTGAGTGGTGTTCATTATTTACCTTTATATAGTTCCAAAAGCTGGAATGTTTTAGAGTAAAGCACATAAAATGTTTAAACTTACACATACTCTACAAAGATATTCATCATTGTGGGAGAATCCTGATGTATGCATTGGGAAGAAACCAGTGTATTGGAAACAGTGGCATGTCAGAGGTTTAAGCACCATTAATAATCTATTTGAAGATGGAGTGTTTTTGCCATATGATAAGCTGTTGCAGAAATTGTGGTAAATATGTGAGAGAGGCAAGGGGTAAACTTACACAATATAATGTATTACATAAATACTATTACACACCATCCAGACTGTACAGGATGAAACTAGTGGGTGATGACTTGTGTTTGAAATGTAAGGAGGAAATTGGTATCTTCGTTCATTGTATGTGGGAATGTGTCTTGATTAGACCTTTCTGGACTCTGATTCTAAATATGGGGAGTAACTGGCTTGTAGCAGAGATTCCCCTCAGTCCAGCGCTCTGTCTACTGTGGAACAAGTCTCAATTACCCAATATAACCAAATGTCATTTTTCAGGAATCTCAGTGGGTACAACAACAGCTTGTCGAGTCATCTTAAGACATTTGAAGGCATCAGAAAATCCATATGTGAAAGAATCGGTGTGTGCAATGACAGAAACTGCATCCTATGAATGTATGCTTAGTAGATTTAGTGGTGACAGGGAGGAGGGGGTGACCCCCTGGGGCAGGTTTTTGAAATATATATTTTTTTCAATTAAAAAATTAAAAAATATAATATTATTAGGATTAAATTTGGATTTTAATTTTAAGGAAAAAAAATATTTAAAACACTTACAATAGTTTAAAAAAATGAACATTTAAAAGCAGAACTTTAAACTGTGGTTGAAAAGTCAATCCGAAAGAAAAACAGGGAGGGGAGGGGAGGAGCGGGTATAAAAGGAGTGGCGCGAGGGAGAAGCGCATTCTGCTCTCAACTTTTGAACAGCCAACTGCTCTCATACTGCAAAGTCAAAGTCAGCCAGCCATTTTTAAACTTTTGGTAGAAAGGATTTAAATTTTGTTTCCCCTTCCCCTTAAGACTAGTTTCTTAATTAAAAAAGTTGGCTTTGGTTATTATGACTGAAAAAAGGATTTATTTTAAAATATCATTAAAAATTTTAAATTTAATCAAAATTCAAATAATGTAGTATCATTTATTAGGATTTAATTGGATATTTAATTAAAGAAAAGCAAAACATAAAAACATTCATAGTTGTTTAAAAACACCAACTTCGAAAAGCACTATTCACTTGATGAAGGAATACAGGGAAGGGAGGAGAGAGTATAAAAGGAGTGGAAGGAGGTAGAGAGCTTATTATCCTTCCAAATCAACATATCTCTGTTTGTATTGCCAAACAGCTTTGTTTTATTGCTTTTTTTGTGTTCAAAGGTGCCTGAAGAAGACCCTCAAGGGTCGTAACGTTGCCTGAGCACACGTTTGTTTGGGTTTTTCATTTATTGATTTATTAATATAAAATAAATGAAAAATTAAATTTTTTTAAAATGATTAATTTCATTTATTTTCATTCAAAACATATATTCAAAGCTTATAACAATAACTTTATAAAGCACTTATTACTAAATAAAGGCCACATCAACATAATTAAATAAAAAAAAGGCTACATTACAATAAATAAGTAAAACATCCAACACGGTGCATTATGGGAAGAGGCGCCAGCCAAATGAGTGTTTCCCTACTAATATGGACTTTCTTTAGACAGCACTTCTTTAGACTATGTAAAAGATTCCAGTGAGGGATTTGATGAGTACAAGTGTTCAAAAAATCACTGTGGTCTTCAGGCTGCAGCAATTCGTTTAACTGCCGATTAGGTTATGGAATGTCAGCTATGGAAAGACACAACAGCTCTTGACAGCATCATTTGGCACTTCAGCAATCTGTCATTGCTAATAGGTTGCAAGGAAGTGAGCCAACACTTGAGACAAGAGTAATGCCCAGATAGACAAAGATTTTCAGTGTTTAGAGAAGAGGTCTGTGTGATTAATCTGGTCTTTCTTTGTCCATTACTGTGCATGACATACAGCTTAACATTTTAATATTAAGTCATCATTATTGTAACGCATATTATGTGAGAGAGGAAGTCTGCTCGTGCTGATATTTTGCTGAAACAAAAGTAAACACTAAAAACAAAGTGTTGCATCACTTCCTGTAACCTTGTTTGTGTTTGTGGAACTTGCCTTTCTGGGATTATGAAATAACACTTCATTTCTTCTGATAAGTGCCAATGTTGCACCATGAGCCCCATTACACACCATTTGTTTTATTCTAGCACCCATTCATATTAATCTTTGGTGTTTTGACACCTTTTCACTTTTCATAGCGGTGTGTCTGCTTCTCTACCTTAGCATAGCTATCCGCTCTCTCAGATATGTGTCAAATATTTAGTTACTCCTCTGCCTCCTTTAACGACCATGGTACATTTAACAAATATAGCCTTTTAGTAATTTTTGGAGGCAAGGTTTTCCCAATTTGAATCTCAGCTATGCATTGTTGAAAACTACCCGATAGCTAGCCAGGTCTCTTTAGCTGGTGTGAAGCCACCTAGCGGAGTTAAACCTGTTAGCTCTTCCAGGCTGGCTAGATGACGGTCAGTAAGAGGAGCCATAGGGTTGTGCTCAGACCTTCTCACCGTCTTATTCACACCCTTGATCTTATGCTGACTTATGGCATTGAGAGTGAACAGTTAAAATTATTTCCTCATAACTCAGTTACATTCGACTATTTTTCAATCACCTTTGAATTTACATTACTTGACTATACAGCTTCTGAGGAAAAATATGTACAAACAGGAAGGTGTCTATCAGAGAATGCTGTAACAGGATTTAAACAATTCATTCCAGAATCTAGTTACTCTTTTACACTTAAAAATAAGAGACTGAATAGTTTTTTCTCTTTCCATCTTTCCTTCACAAAGCGATGGATGGTTCAAAGCAATGTTGGTTTTCGTGTTCTGCCCAAGGACACGTCAACGTGTGGTTAGGGGAAACTAAGAGTCAAACCGCTGACCTTCCAGTCATATCGAAACACACTGAAATCAATAATGCATCACATGTTCTTTTATTGAATGTAGCTAAAGAAGCACTAACCACATTTTAAGAAAAATGTTTCAATACATCCAGAAATTAAGAATTTCATTACGTAAAAATAGCAGATATGAAATGCATACATTTAGAGTTCTTATGGCTGGCAATGCTCAGGTTTAAAAAAAAAAAAACAACAAACAAACAAAAAGACCTTTTCTGGCCATTTTAAAAGGATAGCCTATATAAAGTTCAAGTAATCCTTTACTTAGTTTTAGTATAGTAATAATCCAGTCAGTTGTAGTTTTACCAATATTTGATTTTCCTCATCTTCCCACAACGTACCTTCAATGAAAGTTGATATTGTTAACTTAACCAAGCTCAAACTCTAGCAATATATTTCTGCATACATCCGTTGGTGGACTCATTAATTTCATGCTTCACATAAAACCTCTACTTTTTCTTATTCCCAAAGCTGCATTGAAGAGAAACAAAATCTAACTATTCTGTGGCTGTTAAAAATATTTGGGTTATACTTTCCTGATGTTCCATCAGAAATTCACAAATCAAAATATGGAAACGTTCAAAAAAAAGTAAATTTTATCCTTATTTATGAGTCATCGGCTTAGCATGAGCATTCATATATTACAGTATATACACTGTACAAACTGTGGCAGGTACATGCAAACAAAAATGTTCTTCTCCTTGTTGTCATAGTAACTTGAGTAATATGCATCTGAATCAATGTTCTTGAATTCTGCATCTTTATGGGTGCAGCAGATGTAAAGTGATCACTCAATCCGAACTCAGGTAGGTATTCATTGTTTCTCAGTCAGTAACCAAGGAAAATAGTTGTCCACCTTGGATCTGTAAAAATTGGCTTTGTTCTTAGACATTATGAATGAAATAAGTCTCAGTACTTTTCCATGATGACCTAAAGTGATCCAGGAGTAGAAAGACAAAACAATTGGGAAAGCCTGGGAAAGCAAGGGCAGATTCACACAGACACATTGTTTGGCTGATCCAGAGAATATGACGAAGCATGTTGAACCTACTCATGTCCAATCATACTCGGTCGAGTGTGAGTCCAACCTATGAGGCTATAAATGCAAATGATAAACCGGAAATCGAGGCTCAGTCTGACGGAATTCCTGCGGGAGCTCTGTTCCACTGAGCCCAGCGCTGAAATGCTTCATTTGTTGCCAGCAATAAAGACTTCATTTTCACTTGAATTACTCCGGTCCGTTCTTGAGCTTCCAATTATAGAATCGAATCTAACAGATCTAATCCAATAATAATATCACATGTTGAACTCGAAATAGCAGGTCAATAACTGCCTGCAAATACTTGCAACCTTTTAAGATAGTTACCAACTGTGTATCTTGAATTTAGTTTATTAAAGTTTACATAATGCAGACAGATTTTCAATAAAAAAATATATAATCTCATCTAATTTTAGCTATTAATTTTGGAAAAAAAACAAAAAACACTATGTTATGGGTTGTCTGATGGGATGATATGAACAATTTCACTGAAAAAACTTACTTAAACAGGCAACACTGGAATACATGTCCCAGAATAAAAACAAATGATACGTGGCATTTTCAATAATTCTTCACATATGTGTGCTATTTGTTATATCAAACTTGGAAATCCGCTTGGTAACAGATCAGTTCAGGTATGCCATGACTTGCTTTGCCTTCCGCCCAACAGCTGCTTTTTTTAGTTCACTGAGAGCAAAGGTTATGAGGCCTCAGCAATGCAGGCACATCAGCAACTCTGGGAAACAACGAGGCAGAAAAAAATATCAAATCAAAGACTTAATGTCCAGTGAGAATGAGATGAGACAAGGAAATCAAACAGGAAGGGTTATTCCTATGTGTTCCCTTACAAACTTAAAAGTTGAGAAGCTCAAAACGCTAGGAGAAGTCCAGTGGACGGATCATCATAGCTGTGGCTCGGAGTGAGTAGCTGGGACCCTTAAAGTAGTGCCATTTGATCCCATTCAACTTCCCAATGTGTTGACCTTGGGCAAAGTACATCCCATTAAGGTTTGATGGACCACAAGCATCAAACCACCAACCTGGTGGATAAGGAAAATAGAAATAAAGAATTTTTGGTACAAATCATACAGAGCAGAATGACAGAGTGCAGTTGAAGCTTAAATATTCCTGTTCTCTGGTAAAGGTTTAGAGCTTCCCATGGCCTCCCCCACTAAGCCTTGGCATAAGTTCAGACACCATTTCCCTGCTATCTGCTCAATGTGTTAGGGTGAGTGGGTTCATTGGCATGACAATACCTGTTGTTGAACACTTTATGTACCTTCTATTTAAAGCAGAGTGCATGTTTGAGCTTCATCAAGATATCAGGTTGGTAAATGGCATGAGAAACTTTCTCTTCTCACAAAGTGACACATTTCATGATTTCCCTGAACAATACTTCATTGTTCAAAAGGTGTTCTCAGAGTTATGGGCTAACTTATTCTGAATTAAAGTGAATGCTGATAATTTACTTGCTAATCCAAAGGGGCTTATATTGTTTGGCTTACCATACATAGTTATCTGTCTAGCTATACTTCTACACACTTCCTTAGGTCAGCATCAATTAAACATTATGAACCATAAATTTTAAAACAAACTTGCCCCAAATATGTGCCATGAACCATTTTGTATCACTCCGTTTCCTTACATTGAAAGTTTTGGAAATTCTATTTTAGAGAGCAGAGATCGTTCAAGTCTTTAATTTAAAAACCACAAAATCTTTCACGAGGAAGCAGATGTGGTTGAATGGAACAGTGTATACTGCGTTTTAAACCATGGGTCTTTGTGTGCTGCCAGATCAAGACTGACAAACATCTTTTCAATAACAAAATTTTACTTTGGATTTAAATAACATTTGTTGGTCAGGATTAGGAATCTTCATAGTTAGGTCAAAATATATTCTCTTTACAATATGACCTTCAGCACAGTGGATCGTATTTTGCTGGTTGCCTTGGTTACATGTACATACAACATGCCTTTAACATCTAATATCACTTGTTTGGTGTTAGAAATATATAGTTTGGGATAAAATAAAAATATTTTTGCAACACAACCATACTGTAGAGGATGTCATTTTTAACATTAACATGAAGTTGCCCTTACAACCTCTAGAGGTCACATATTCTTTGAACATTATTATTGGCTGGATCTGACAGCATGAGCCAACGCCACATGGGAACATTTCGAGGAAGACAGTCTTCTCATTGAAAGTTTCAAAGGAATCATTAGACATTATCATCATTCTACTTACTTTTAACTACGACAATAACTCCCAGTCATTTTTTTTAAAGAATAGGAATCTTTTAAACAGTTTGGAGATGACCTAAAATACTTTCATAAATAAGAATAAGCCAATGTTTACAGGAGGATAAGGCAGACCATATAATAGGTCGTGGTGTGTGGGTGATATAATGTTTGTGATGAAGCTCATCGGTCTGTGGTAGATTGTCTCCAGTGCATGTAAGCATTGTAAAGATGTATGCATATAAATAACATCACCAAAAATCAACTATACACATGAAAAAAAATAGTATGAAGTAGATTCCTTAGTAATTGTACTGCGACACTGGCTCAGTCTCAGAGTCCCTGAAGATTATGGAGTTTTGATGTTTCAGTTGAAAAAATCATGAGTTTTATTGACGTTCAAAACAATTTTTAAATTACACAAACTTTGTTGGACAATATTGAAATATTGATTCAGCTGAGAGCCTGATTGGAAGTAGATGCAGAACATCACAGTATCATCAGCATTAAAATGGAATTTGTCATTTAATAGCTGTTGTAGGAAGATGGCCGCTCCTTCTGGTTGTGATGGAGGTTTCTTCCTGTTAAAAGCAAGTTTTTTCTCTCCACAGTCGCTTCCTGCACGCTCAGGATGGGGCATTGGATCGAAGAGAGGTTTCTGTGCAATCTGTTAGTTTCCTTAGCTAGGAAATTGCTTTTGAATTGGCTCTGTATTTATGAATTTGACTTATTTTCAATTAAATTAACTGGATTTGATTGGATTATGATTACAATAAACTGGACTGTTATTGACTTGAATTACACTGCATCATTGAAGTGCTCTGAGATGACTTTTGTTGTGATTTGGCACTTAATAGATAAACTGAATTGAATATATGGATGCTGTAGTGATTTGTGTTCATTGGCAATAGTTTGTCATGATCTGCTCTGAAACATACAGAAAATGTGAACTTGCTATCCATTGATAAACTGCAGACTACATGGCTGCAATTACACACAAACATCTAGTTTGCACATCTGCAATTTCTGTGATTATATAACCAGTATTTTGTCTGTTTCATGATGTCTGTTTCGTTTCATTTCTCTCTTTTTATTCAATTCCATTTGTTTGTTTTTCCTTTAATTGTTTACATATCTTTTATATTGTACGCTGTCGCAACACAATAATTTCCCAAATTGGGATGAATAAAGTATCTATCTATCTTAAAGACCTAGAAAAATATTGTTAATGACAGATTTGTTTTAAAGCAATACAATATAACTTCTCAAAAAGCCCACTATGGAGCTCCCCCTACAGGCTTGGAGGTAATGTACGGTTACACTGTCATAAATACAACACCCTTTCACTTTCACGTTTGTTGACGAACCGGCGAGGAGTCAGAAGGTGCAAGCTATGTCGACCGAGAAGGTAAGAGTAATCAAATGTACCTGGGAGCGTGAGAGGTCTATTTGTTTTTGCGGTAGGTGTGCCAGAAAGCAAGTCGAAGTACTTCCGCTCAGCTCCCGGGCCGCTCCAGCAAAGTTACATAGCACAGTTTTTCCAACTCAGACCCCCGAAGGGCATAGGAGACAGGCCAATCTTAATATTAAAACTCATTCTAGCCGCACAATTTTTTTCAAGCTGTTATTTTAAGGTAGAAATGTTACATAGTATTGCTTTAATGATATTGGGATACTTTTTCCCCTCATGCAGTACAGTCACAGCTGCTGAGTGTTCTAGTGCTGGTAAAAAATAGAAATGTGTGTACCATCCAAGATATTTTTGGCATGGCCTGTTGTGATTGGCACTTGTTAATGTATCAGATAAGTGTTTTCCTATTGTTTATTAATGACGTTTAGAAAAAATCAAATAAAAATTCCAGCTTTACCCTTCTAAGAGCAAAGAATAAATTAAATGATTGACAATGTATGGTACAGGTGAGACTGTTCTCGGTTCACACCAGCCCCTGAATCAGGACTCCAACAACAACAGAGGTGACGTCAAGGTTGCTGGAGTCCAATTCAGTAGGAGAGTCATTTAATAACCAGGACATTTAGTGCAGTGCCTATGGATTTTTTGGATGTGATTGTTTCCAAGTATGTCAAACAACTGTGAAGGGATACAGAATGTCACCTAAATATAAAGGCTGATATTTAAGTGGCCAAACTTGTCCCCTGAATGATTTGCAAGAGGAGGACAATGACCAGAAATATGTGGGAAGATTACCGGTTAGAAAATTAAAATTAAAAAAAGGGGATACAAAAAAAGCTGAAAATATGGTTCTACCACTCACAGCAGATGGGTTGAATGAATAATCATCAAGCTTAACCCATGTCCTGCTACTATTTGTAAGATACCATCTGAATGTAGGAATATGTCTGGATAACTAATTTTATATATAAATACTTGCAGCTTGCTTCTAAAAATGGAAATGCTGAGAATCTGTGCTGGTTCAGCAGTTGCTGATGTTATTGTTATTTCTGAGATAATGAATTTAATATTTAATGTTCAGACTGTAAAAGGAAAGGGATATATGTTGAATCTAGTGCCGCCTTACAAGTGCTGCTCTGTAAATCACTTTTCAGCCGTTGTTGGATGCCACTGCCGAGACTTTAACATCATTAGAGCAGCTTTAATCTCAATTAGATTTAAAGGAAATCATCCTGGTGGGACATTTGATTGGGATTGGCTTTTACCTGTGTATAATGATGCTAAAGTACATGGTCTATCTTTCAAAATTACTAATAATTACTAATTGTTGTCAAGCAGAAGAGATTATTATTAATTATTTTTTTTAAAGCAAAGATTGGGCAAAACCAGAAATTGGTTGTATGATTTGACTGAATAAAAAAAAAAACTTTTTTTTTTACAGAAAGAACTCTGGTTTATTCCTTTTTCCTGAATAAACTGTATTGCACAGGATTTTTCACCCTCCCCTGTGTCTCCAGCAACTTTAGCTAACACTATTGCTGTAATGAGGCATTTTGATCAATGTTTGTGAAAAAGTCAAACTGGACCTGACCTGGATATTTTTTTACACAACAGGAACTACTCTTTACGTTCTATGTCAACAATGTGGACCTCAATATTACAGACACATCATTACATCTTTATGCTGATGACACAGTTATATTCTTGCGAACATATAGTCTAGTCTAGTTTCCTGTGCTTTGACTTTGTACTTTTTATTTAAACATCAGTTATAAACAAACAATTCATCAAATTGTATCTTTTAATCAGGTCTCTGGAGAGTGAGACTGTCTGAATAAGATTGCCTGTATAAATAAAGGTTTTATAAAAATCAAACAGCTCTGCCGGAAGAAATGTGTTTTCTTTCACTCCACTTTATGACTTATCTTCAAATGTCAAAATCAATTTTCAAAGTCAAATCTAAAAGATACTACACACATAGTTTAAGTATATAATAATAATTGCTTGATGTACATGAATGCGTAAAAGATAAACACATTGTAGAGTGATTTGTAGATTCAGAAACAAGTTTAAAAGGTGTTATGGGAATGTAGACCATTTGTCTTAAGGACCTTTGATGTAGTTCTCACAATTTACTGTTAACTGCATGATAATTTAGAAAGTACATGGGTCAGATCTGGAAAACACTTCTGATGTGCTCTCTAAAAACAACACAACCACTTGGAGGACAAAGTTGCTCACCAACTGGTGGTTAACTGACATATGCAGCAGCTAAAGAGACGTTTCCTTCTTTAAACGCACAAGGTACAAATTCCATTTAATTCTACCAGGAAACTTCAAACATAATTATCTAGAAGTGTCCATGTTGCTTTGTGTTTGTTTGGCATGTAAATAAGCAATTATTTGATTACTTGTGAGGTAATATTGTTGTAACTGTGCATATTTTAACTTACCACCAGTTAACATGAGTGAGCACTTGCACATGCAGTTGTCATTGTCCATGTCCTTGGTGCTAAAGTCTGCTCCATGGATCACCAGACTGCTCTGTCTGCCTGCAGTCCCACTGTGGCTTTTCAGGAACAACCTGAAAGACATCAGGAGTCAGAAAAGGTAGAGGACAGGACATGAAAACATAAGAGCGAGAAGGGGAGAGAGAACTATGGCAATGTAGGAATAAAATGAATACAGGAAGCAAAGAAACAGGCTGAGAAATAAAATAAAAACTTTTTGTTTTTGTGACTGAATTCATAGAGTGCACCTGAAACAACACTGATAACACTGTAAGGAGATTACACAATAAATAAGAGAATGTTAAAGACAGGAACCATAAGAGAGCAGCACAGTGTGAGGACTGTCTGGGAAGTACAGAGCCTGAAAATAATACTGACCTCTAAAAGTGGCAAAAAGCAAAATAACAAAGCAAGAATCTAACACATCAGTATTAAGTAGTAATACTAAATACTGATTTTTATTTCATTGTCTTAATAATCCCATTTAGTGGTAGCCATGTTTAGCAGTCCATCACAACCATGCAGTGCTGGAGGATTTTACTGATGAGACTTTGAGAAGAGTATTAAAAGATTGTTCATATTTTCTCCACAATAGCTGCCTCATTCGCTGCTTTAGACCTTCAAAGGCTGCTCAAGAAAACAGCAAATATACCACAACCTATCTGAATAGCTGTGTATCCCTTCTGAAATTCCACTAAACCTCATGAGAAGAATGTACATTCCACCTCTGTGCATATATACAGTTTAAGTTAAGCAATTCCCCTAAGTTTAATGGGTCATTTGTTTTAACACACCATTTGGACTATTCTTCATTTGTTTGGGGTTTTTTTGTCATGAAACCATAGCAAATCAGAAGGATATCATATTTTAAAAGCACATTATAGTCATGCAATAACTCTGGGAAATGGGACAATAAAGAATCTGAGCCCAATTTAAAAAAAAAAAAAATGAAATATAATGACAATACACAATGTAAGCAACTGAAGTTAGTGAATATATAACAATACAAAACAGTATTGTTGTTGTTTATGCATTTGGCAGACGGTTTTATCCAAAGCGACTTACAGGTAGGGTAAGGGGGTCTTGCCTAAGGACCCCTACTGGAGGTTGTACCCAGGTCACCTACACGAAAGGGAGCAATCTTACCACTACACCATCCAGTCCCTGCTATTGAAAACAGTAAGTTACAATAATCAAAATCAAATAAATTTAACAGACCACTGCTGCCTTCAGTTCACTCAGCTTTTCAACATCCTTCTTCAGACGTTGGTATTTTTCAAGCTTCTCATGTGCTTTCTTCTCCGTTTTTCTGTCACTTGAATTGCTACATCTATCACCCCAGCATCTATTGCTCTTGAGCTGCCATGATTAGTACCTCTGTACCGTCTAGAACTAGCCTTTTCTATCCACCAATAGGACTTCAGAATCACAATTTGTTTTATTGCCATTGTTAGTGAACAGTGTTCACTGACTAGGAATTTGCTGCGGCGTAAGGTGCAAACATTGAAGATAGGATATAATGATAAAAATAAAGAATAAAAATATATGAATATAAAATGTACAAGGTGTGTACAACAATACACAGTATACAGAGCAACAACAGTGCAGCTTCAGTAGTGCAATTTTAATGATGGTAAAGTGACTGGGGCAGGTTATGAGGTGATTATGAAGTGTTCATAAGTCCAACTGCAAGGGGGAAAAAACTGTTGTGACGGGAGGTTCTAGTCCGAATGGACCGAAGCCTCCTGGTGCAAATAGTCCATGTGCAGGGTGAGAAGGGTCAGCTGTGATTGTTGTGGAGAAAAAGGAGTCGAATACGCGTCAGTCAGCCTTTCATTGGGGAAGTTTATATGAACAGCCGTCACAGCAAATTTGCATACAGGATGTTCACAAATCTCCACCGACCTCATTTTGTGACAACCTTTTATACGCAGTGGCCAGGCGCCTAGCTTTCGCCGTAATCATAAACAAGCTCATTCTAACCTTCAACAGTATTCATATGAACCGAACAACAAAGCACACGATGTAATTAGGCCATGTCATGACATTTCTCTCCCACATGATCCGACTTGCTCGCCCCATAGTCCTGGAGACGTGCAGGTCATGGATAGATGGGAGGCTGCAGCCGAGGCCATACCACACCGTGATGGAGGAGCAGAGGATGGACTCCATGATGGCCGTGTAGAACTGGGCCGGCAGCTTGGACTTCCTCAGCTGTCGCAGGAACTACATCCTCTGCTGGGCCTTCCTGGTGAGGGAGCTGATGGTCGGCTCCCACTTGAGGTCCCGGGTGATGGTGGTGCCGAGGAACCGGTGACAGTCCGCAGTGGTGATGGGGGTGTTCAATTGGCCTGTTTTAGCAGGTGTGCCTCCATTTAAAAATGCTAATTTTGGTGTAAAAACAACAAAACTCATATTTTACAGGAAATAATTAACTCAAGAGAAGTGGATGTTTTTGTTTTAAATAACAGCAGCTAGATCTCACAGTAGATAGGTAATGAATGCCGATTGTTCCTGTTAAAGTAACAGTAGTATGATTGCTACCCGTTCTAAAGCCTGGTTTATAGTCGGTAACGCAAGACGCAACGCAAGCCCTTGCGCGGTTGCAAGCCCCCCCTTGCGTGCTTGCGTGTGTCAACTCAATTTTCTAAACTTCACGCAAGACGCAAGCGCAAGCCACTGGCTGTGGTCGAAACCGCCTAATACTTGATCGATCTGACAGTATGCAGAGCGTTTACACACAGTGCACTTCACTCCTGCCCGAGCCGAAATCAGCCGGCCTGAAAAGCTGATTTCCCTTAAGCTATAGGCTAAACTCTGTAAATATGTAACTTTAGCAACATTTGAAACATTTTCAGGCGAGAAAGTAGTCGTTTAGACCCCCAAGGTGTTGAAAATCTGACAAAATACCGGCTATTTACAAGAAGAAGAAGAAGCATGAATCTATGGAAGAGAGACTTGCTGAAGAGGTCCTGGCGGTGAATTTGCTTTCATCATAGTAGGCTTGTCATTGAAAAAACCCGCTACTCCACCTACTGTCCTGGCGGTGAATCGCCACGCAGCACACGCAACCGCCGACAAAGCAAAATGAAGTATAAACGTCTCGAGCCATTAACATACGCGCAAGACGCAAGCGCAAGGGCAGTTAAAAGAAGTATAACTCAGCCTTAAAAGCAGCTCTGGTGAAGAACCCAACCAGAGGCTTGACTGTTTAGAAATGTTTGTGTAGCAGCTGTTTTACCCAGCTAAAACAGCCACTTTGAGACACAGGAGTGCAAGGTTTCTCACACTGATGACCAGGAGACGTAATCCACTGAAGTCCATTTATTTTGAACAAAACGCAAATTAACATGACAGGATTCCTTTGTCAGCAGGTAGAAAATCTGTCTGCTCCCAAACCTGTGTTCGATTCTAGGATCACTGGTGACATCACAGGTCTCTAAAAAAGGGAGTACCCATTCCACTCAGATTTCTTACAACCTGCAGCATTCTATTGGCTGTCACAGTTTGCTTGAATGTTTGTTTGAAAAACCAGTTTGCGTAACACATTTGATTAGACTGTGGAGGAAACCGTAACAATATTCCTATGCACGGAGGCCTTCACACTCTTCATCGGCATAATAAACCTCATTAAACAGAAGTGGTGGTGCGCCTTGGAGCTGTAAAATGCATCTTTTCTCCTCACACAGGAAAAATTAGGGTTTGTAAACGACAGTTGTGCATTGGAATGCATTTCATTTTAATGTTGTTCCTTCTATTGAGGCTGAAATTAACCTTCATCACTTCTGAATTGTGTGAGCAAACTAGATGACATTTATTGTTGAAATGCTTTCAGTGCATTCAAAGACAACTGTGGAGAAATGTAAAGAAAATGCTGAATACTAATCTTAATTTCCACCTAGATATTAAAAGAAAAACTAATCTTTTAACAACCTGTGTGAAGTTGGCACCCCATATGTTGAAAATATGAATAAAAGCATTTTGGTTCGTTTGTGCATTGTTTGTGCACGATTGTGCAGGCAAAATCAACGTTTGTGCACAAACCGTGTTGAAGATATTTAACTTTTAAGAGGTTGGTGACCTTAGGTCACTCAGCACCCCATCAACATCCAAATGACTCGAAAATGGTTGGAATCGTTTGTGCATCGTTTGTGCAGGCAAAATTAATGTTTGTGCACAAATAGTTTTTTTATAATTTAACTTTTAATTTTTTGAAAGTAGGTCACTCAGCACTATGTCTTGGCAGTCATTATTTACCAGAGGTGTAAAAATGTTGAATATTGTAGCACACTGTTGTGATTATATACCCCTATTTTGCACTATTGTGGCCATCAACATAAGTTAGCATTGGTCAACTGATCAAACATTAGTATTTATGCAATCACAAGGGTTGTCTTCATATTTTCAGAGTGGTAAAGCATGATTAAGTTTAATTTTGGTAAATAGTACCACTCCCTATTTTAAATGTCTAGCTGTATATCACCATGCATATACACCAATGTTCATTCTCCTTGTCTGCAAAGTAATAGCGTAAACTACAACACAAATAAAATGCAACATGCATGCACTTCATACTTAAATGGCACAATGAAAGAAAAATGCAACATGCATGCACTTCATACTTTACTGGCACAATGAAAGAAGTGCTTCATGTGTACTGTGCAAAAAATGATGGCCCGGGAAAATGGTGAAATGTATCAATTTGCTACAGGGTGGGAGGGCCTTGGGCAATAAGACTCAGTTTACCTTAAATACAAAAACCATTTCTGCAGCACCAGCCACGCATACAGCCATCTGGCCAAGGTAACTAATTTATATCTATACACTGTTAGATACTGCTATCTTAAATGCCTTGTATCTCTACATATTGATGATTGATTTAAAGACAACTACAAATCCAATTCCTAAAAGTTCGGGATACTTAGGCCTAAGATGTAAATATAATTTTGTGCAAAGATTTGTGTGAAAGACACATATCAGTGTTAAAACCAAAATTACAGTTTTGAGGGAAATACAGGGATTACAAGGAGTTTTATTTTAGTATTGCCAAGGAAAATCACAGAAAGTCATCATTGGCTCTCTGAAAAGTCCCTATATGATGTCATGACGGTCAAGGCAGTATGGGAATTCGCAGGCTACATGTTTTCAAGTGTCCATTTCAAACCTCTGCATTATGTGCATATAGTATTAACCATAGTTTGGTCATACATGAACCAAGTGTTCATTGTTGTCACAGTACCACAGTATTATAAACATTTCTCTATGGACATGCTGCCATTTCATAAACCCATACAAAGATTGTCATCAGAAAGAGGTCTTATATACCTGTGACATTATAAAGTCAATATTATTATGTAATAATTAAGTAATACACAATATTGCCAAAAGTATTCACTAACCTGCCTAGACTCACATATGAACTTACGTGCTATCCCATTCCTAAACCCAGGTGTCAAGTAACGAAGTACAAATACAAGTACAAATACTTTGTTACTGTACTTAAGTAGAAAGTCGTTACTTTGTACTTAAATGGAGTAATTATTTTTCATCATACTTTTTAATTCTTACTTTTTACATGGCCAATCATAATTTGAAAGGGTGGGATGTCCAGCACTGACAGGGATGCATGCATGTGTTTTGTGTCTTAGCTATTGTAAGCTTTTACTTACAAGCTATTGTATGCAAACTGCCAAAGGAATTGGACCAACAATCTATTTCAGCTCTTTCAGCAGTTTGATTTATGCTCAACTCCGTCAGAAGTTATAGTGTTCTTTCAGGAGTATTCATGTAAGCCTTTCTCACTCACACGGAAGGCTCACTGGTCTCAAGTCATAAACACACATTAAAAAACTGATGGCACATGTTATCAATACAGTACTACTGTACAATGTTGTTGAGTTGGAGAAAAATAGGATAATAATAATAATAATATCTTACGAAGCCATACATTCTATGAGTCACATGTCTCATCCATAGGCTACACTACTGTCCTCAATGACATTTTTTTCCATATTTTATTACTTTTACTTTTTACTTTAAAAGTAGCTTGGAAACTGTATACTTTTTTACTTTTACTTGGGTAAAAAGCTTCAGTAGATTCTTCTACTTGTGAATAAGTATTTCTAAACCCAAGTATCTATACTTGTTTGTACTTAAGTAGTAAATGTGAATACTTTTGACACCTCTCCCTAAACCATAGGGTTCAACATGATGTCGGTCCACCTTTTGCAGCTAGTACAGCTTCAGGATACCAAAACATTTTTGACAATTCCATGCTCCCAACCTTGTGAGAACAGTTTGGAATGGGCCTCTACCTCTTAAAAACACACTCCTCAACCTTGTGGATGGCCTTCCCAAAAGAGTTCAAGCTGTAATAGCTTTCAAAACTTTCAAAAACTTAAAAGTCAAAAAACATAAAAATGGTTTGTGCACAAATGTTAATTTTGCCTGCACAAACGTGCACAAACAATGCACAAACGATTCCAACCATTTTCAAGTCATTTGGATGTTAATGGGGTGCTGAGTGACCTAAGGTCACCAACCTCTTAAAAGTTAAATATCTTCAAGACGGTTTGTGCACAAACGTTGATTTTGCCTGCACAATCGTGCACAAACAATGCACAAACGAACCAAAATGCTTTTATTCATATTTTCAACATATGGGGTGCCAACTTTTTTGAGTGTGTTTGACCTTCTGGAGGAGCTGTGGACTTCTTGATTCATCCAGAATTCGTAAGCTACATTTATCTTGTGTACCATTTAGCTTTTTGCTAGATTTTTGCTAAATCTTTGCTAAATCTTTGCTAGATTTTGACTGCTAAAAAGTAAATTTGCTGTAGGCTTGTTTTTCACTGTGTGATCACAGCCCCATTGAAACTAGCTTCAGGCCTGAGTGGCCACTTGTCTTTTAATCTGTGGGAGGGGTTTGCATGACCCTAGCCCCTATTTAGTCAGCTCAGATCATATTGTGACTGTTTGAGTGTGTTTGACCTTCTGGAGGAGCTGTGGACTTCTTGATTCATCCAGAATTCGTAAGCTACATTTATCTTGTGTACCATTTAGCTTTTTGCTAGATTTTTGCTAAATCTTTGCTAAATCTTTGCTAGATTTTGACTGCTAAAAAGTAAATTTGCTGTAGGCTTGTTTTTCACTGTGTGATAACAGCCCCATTGAAACTAGCTTCAGGCCTGAGTGGCCACTTGTCTTTTAATCTGTGGGAGGGGTCTGCACTCCTGCAGACAATCAGCAATTAGTGAATCAGTACAAAGCAACTCCTGTTGTTGGAAGCGTCAGCTTTCAAGCGTCAGTCTTCAAGTGAAGGCTGTCGTACAAAGGCACTTGACTTTTTCAAGTCCGACTTCCTCAAGGACGATCTTCGTCTGGACGGTCCCTGTAAGTGTAAAGTACCATTTTTCAAGAAACCATGTGCTTCATTCCCGTTCTCTCCTCTCGGTCTTGGCGCCCACGCAGATACAGGGTCAGACCCAGAGGCCAGGACCCCACTAACCTCATCCACCCTTCTCTCTCTACTCATATTGAGCAGGTGGTGGCAGGGGGGCTGTGGAACTGCCAGTCTTCTGTGCAGAAGGCTGAGTTTATCTCAGGTTATGCATCCATGCTCTTCCTTAACTTTCTTGCTCTTACAGAGACCTGGATCACCCCAGAAAACACTGCCACGCCCGCAGCTCTGTCTGATGTGTACTCTTTCTCTCACACTCCCAGAGCTGCGAGGCGGGGCGGTGGTACTGGCCTGCTGACTTCCAAGGACTGGAAATACTCTCTTTGTTCCCTCTTGCAATTCTCTCCCTCCTCCTTTGAATTTCATGCTGTCACTGTCTCTCACCCAGTCAAGCTCACCATCGCTGTAGTTTATCGCCCACCAGGCCCTATTGGGGAGTTCCTGGAAGAGCTGGACACTCTTGTCTCTCACTTCCCTGATGATGGCTCTGGCCTCACCCTTCTCGGTGATTTCAACATCCAGACAGAGAAGCTTCACCCTCTTGTTTCTCTTCTCTCCTCCTTCGACCTAGCTCTCTCCCCATCTCCTCCTACCCACAAGGCTGGCAACATACTGGACCTTATCTTCACCAGACACTGTTCTAGCGCCAACCTCTCTGTCACTCCTCTTCATCTCTCTGACCACTACTTCATGTCCTACACCCTCTCCCTCTCTTCTCCTCCCTCCCGACCTCCCCCCACCCACTTGGTATCTTCTCGTCCCAATCTCCGCTCTCTCTCCCCCACTGACTTCTCCTCTTCTGTTCTCTCTGCTCTGCCTGCCCCTGAATCTTTTTCTCTTCTTTCCCCTGACACTTCTACTGATCTTCCTCTCTCCACCCTGTCCTCCTCTCTGGACAAACTCTGTCCCCTCACCTCCAGGCCTGCACGCTCAGCTCCACCTGCCCCTTGGCTGTCGGACTCAGTGCGTACTGAGAGGCGGAGCGTGAGGGCGGCCGAGCGCAAATGGAGGAAAAGTAAACTTCCTGAAGACCTTCTTGCCTTCCAGTCCTTGCTTTCCACTTTTTCCTCCTCTCTCTCTGCTGCAAAAACTGCCTTCTTCTGTAACAAAATTCAAACTTCTGCTTCCAACCCCAAAAAACTCTTCCAAACTTTCTCATCCCTCCTCCAACCCCCATCCCCTCTCCCCTCCTCCTCCCTCCTCCCTGACGATTTCGCCGACTTCTTTGACAAGAAGGTTAACGTTATCCGATCTTCCTTCCCTCACCTCCCAGCTGTCCACACCACCCACACCTGTCGCCCTCCCACTCCTCCCTCCCTACCACCTTCTCCCTCACCTCCCTCTCTGTCCCACTTCTCTACCCTCTCTGCAAATGAGGTCCTCCACCTTGTAACATGCAGCCGCCCCACCACATGTTCCCTTGACCCAGTCCCTTCCCCTCTCCTTCATTCTGCTGCACCTGATCTTCTTCCTTACCTGACCCACCTCATTAACACATCTTTGACATCAGGCTCTTTTCCTTCTGCTTTCAGGACTGCCAGAGTCACTCCTCTTCTAAAGAAACCAGCTCTTGACCCTTCAGAGATCAAGAATTACAGACCGGTATCCCTTCTACCCTTTCTGTCCAAAACTCTTGAACGTGCTGTCTTCAAACAACTGTCCTCTTACCTCCACCAGAACAACCTCTTGGATCCCTACCAGTCCGGGTTCAAGGTGGGCCACTCAACTGAGACGGCCCTCCTAGCAGTAACTGAGTCACTCCAAACTGCTCGAGCTAACTCTCTCTCCTCTGTCCTGATTCTCCTGGACCTGTCTGCAGCATTTGACACAGTGAACCACGACATCCTTCTCTCTACCCTGGAGGGAATGGGTGTCTCTGAATCTGCACTCTCCATGTTCTCATCCTACCTGACAGATCGCTTCTACCAGGTCACACTGAGAGGGTCTGTGTCGAAGCCACGTAGGCTCACCACCGGGGTTCCCCAAGGTTCGGTCCTGGGTCCTCTTCTTTTCTCCCTCTACACATCATCTCTTGGTTCTGTCATCCACTCCCATAACTTTTCCTACCACTGCTATGCAGACGACACCCAGCTGATTCTGTCTTTTCCCCCTTCTGACACCTAAGTGGAAGCACGCATTGCTGCGTGCCTGGCAGACATCTCGGGGTGGATGTCGATGCACCACGTTAAGCTCAACCTGGACAAGACTGAGCTGGTGTTTCTCCCGGGGAAGGGCTGCCCATTCAGAGACCTGGCCATCACCATGGATGACTCTGTGGTGACATCAACCCGGACCGCGAGGAATCTGGGTGTGACCCTGGACGACGAACTGTCGTTCTCGCCAAACATCGCATCAGTGACCCGTTCCTGCCGATTCCTCCTCTACAACATCCGGAGGATTCGCCCCTTCCTCACCAACAAGGCAGCACAGGTGCTCATCCAGGCTCTGGTCATCTCCCGCCTGGACTACTGCAACTCCCTCCTTGCTGGCGCCCCGGCTTCTGCCATCAGACCTCTGGAGCTGGTTCAGAAAGCTGCTGCTCGTCTGGTGTTCAACCTCCCCAAGTTCTCCCACACCACTCCCCTTCTCCGCTCTCTACACTGGCTCCCTGTAGCTGCTCGCATCCAGTTTAAGACTCTGGTGCTAGCCTACAGGGCAGTTGAAGGAACAGCTCCTTCATACCTCCAGGCTATGGTCAAGCCCTACACCCCCGCCCGACCACTTCGCTCTGCGGCCACCAGGCGCCTGGCTGCCCCGTCACTCAGGGGTCCCTGCGCACGATCGACACGGTCACGGCTTTTCTCTGTTCTGGCGCCCCGATGGTGGAACGATCTCCCGAATGATATCAGGACAGCTGAGTCGCTGCCCATCTTTCGCCGTAGGCTGAAAACCCACCTCTTCAAGAAAAACTACCCTGATCCGCCCTCTTAGGACCGCACCTGCGCCGTCCTAGTTCCTTACGCACTTATTGTTTCCTCCACCAATGGCACCCTCTATATTTTCATTACCCCCTACCCGAACCAGGGTTTGAATCCCAGTCCTGCTTTTCTTACCTCTTTTATTTCTTCCCCTACCCGAACCAGGGTTTGCATCCCCACCCCGCTGTGACTGGTGTGCAGTTGGTGAGAGGCTGGTTGGTTATCGCACTTACTCTAGCACTAGTTTTGCTCTTAGCTGTTTGGTATTAGAAGGAAATGTACTTATGATTTCTTGTGACCTGAAGTTCTTTTGCCTACCGAGGTTGAACGCACTTATTGTAAGTCGCTTTGGTTAAAAGCGTCTGCAAAATGACCGTAATGTAATGTAACTTCACACAGGTCTTTTACCACAGTCAGAACTTTACTATCTGTTAATAATTCATTTTATTTGTGTTGAGAATAGACAATAAGAATTAGAGTAATTCAAGCAGCAAGATGAAAAAATGCTCACTAACATTTATGGTAAATGGTGTGAATCATTGGACTGTCGGACTATTATTCTGCCTGCTCTCAGAGGGCTGATGGGCTGCCTTGTTTCTGTGAGTTTAAGACCGACAGAAACAACTCAGTCTTTTACTGGAATACGCTCAGCGTCAGCACAAATAGACAAACATTTGTAAAGCTCTACAGATGACAGAACTTATTCCAAAACCAACCAAAATAAAGGTTCTCTAGTTTCAAAGCAATAAATGCAATCTGGACAATTTGTCACAGTGTTTGACATTTCAAAGCAGGAAGGTGCCAAAAGAGAAAGAACAGAAGATGTGGAGCCTTGGCTTGTGGTTTGTTTTGGTTCATGTCTCTCTAGAGCAATGCATGATTATCATACCACAACTATTTTTGCAGAACAGATCTATTTATAGAGATCAGCATGTCAGTTGGACTCTGAAACCGTGAGAGCCTGCATCCAAAAGAGGCTGAAACAGCCAGGGATGCCGTGCTCAGTACAAACAACTTTATTAGCAAAAAGGCCAAATGTGAGAAAAGATTATAAAAAAGTAAATCCTTTTTTTGGTTTTTCACTTAATGTTTCTGAGTGACACTGAGTTGCAGATGGTCGAGGAAGGAGCAGTTTTTTTTTTTTTTAAGAGCTAAAATTCTAAACATTTTATGGATCTTTTTTTCCTTTATTTCAGTAAGTGCATATGCAGATTTGGTAAACTTCATGTATGTATGCCTGCACTTCACAAATGTGTGGGACAAAAACAATGAAACCAGCCAAAAATAAATAAATACACGAGTTGATCACCTTGATATCAGTTCTCCAGAGAAAAACACAGAGTAGAAGCCTCTGAAAACAAAAACCAGTCAAAGTGAAACCAGTTTGATTTTTATGAAGGTCTAAAGTCTACTGAAAGTAGTGTGGTAGAAGCTTTTAAGCCACAGAAAAGTGCCTTATTTCATCGTTCTGTGCTGAACTCAACATGTAGGAAAGAAACAAGCAGAAAACAACTGAATTCGTGTTTCTGAAGTCAGAGGAACGTAGTTTTTCCATACATGAGAAGGCCAAGCATCTGCCATACTTTGAGCTATTTATCTTGAAGTTTGGTCCAAAACACAGAGTTGATTTACAAGAGAGGAAAATAAAGATTTCATGGATGACGAAGCTGAACTTTTAAATCATTTTGATCAGGTTTTCACTGAAAGTCTCTGAACATTTTCATCTCTATGCTTCTTTAATGGGTTGTCTGTGAAGGACAGAAACAGTTTAAACAGATTATTGGAGTCCAGTTAAAGGAGCTGTGTTCACTTTGGAGGATACAAGGAATCATTGGTTTTTTTCAGATGATCTGATCTTATGCCCACAGGGTGGCGCTGTGACAAGGAAACAAAGTGTTATTCTGATTCTTTTATTCCTTCTGCTGTCAGGCTGCTGAATACTGACAGTAGGTTTATGTCTTTAATCCTGATGTTGTTATCAGATGCTGATCTGTTGTATCTGACATGTTTTACTGATGCTGCTGTGAGAATCGGGAAGGCCGTCTGACTGAACGGCCAATGCTGGATAAATAAAGTCTTTTTTTTGGGTTGTTTTATTCACAGAGTAATGGCCACAGAAGGCTGCCATGAATGTGTGGAAACAGCTTGTGCCTACATGTGCTTTGATATTACCTGTAGTTTTGTTTCTCACTGCCGATGTGGAAGCGGTCGTACAGTGAAAAAGCGAGGTGTCCATCCCAGTCAGTGAGTTCCACCCGGAGGGCGTACGGCCTTTGGCTGGTCAGCTGATGAACATACTCGTTTCCCAACCAGTGCTCAGCAGATACGCTCCCGAAACCCTGCAATGATGCAAGAGAAATTCAATTATCTGAATGGAAATACTTACAAGAATCCATTTTGGGAATAATAAACTCTCCCCTGGGTCCAGGCAAAGTGCTTCTGACAGCAGTTTGCAGAGGGGGGATATCACCCAGCAGGGTAACATTACAGCTCAGTCTGGACCCCTCATTAAAGATTGGAAAGCTGGGGGTGGGTTAGGGTTAGTTTAGGGTTAGGGTTAACGCAACAGGGTTAGGGTTAGGGTAACATTACAGCTCAGACAGGACAGTCTGGACCCCTCATTAAAGATTGGAAAGCTGAGGGTGGAGGGGGAGAGTCTGAGCGTTTGTGCTAGGCGTGCGTGGTGATGAGGAATGGATACTGGGAACAGAAATATGGGGCATTCCTGCTGAGTGGGTGGAAGGAAACAGAGCTGGGGCCCATCACCTTGTTCTCCTTTTCCTCGCTCACCCTCTACAATTTACTTTAATTTTTCGTGTGATGTTCTTGCCTGACCGGCTTTTATCGGAGGTACCCGGGCAGCAGAAAAGGTTTTGGAGTCCAACTGTTTTGACAGTTCTGCTTTGCAGAGTTCTGGTGCTTTGAAATTCTTTTCATTTAAACCAGATCTACATCACTAAACCCAGAGCAGATGGGACAATGTTGAACTGAACATTTGGTTTAACATGTTGGAAAAATCAAGCCAATTTCAAAGAAAAAAAATCAAGGAAACATTAATGATGAACTCTGTGAATCTGTTAAATCTGTTAAATTAGCACAGCTAAGGAGACCAAGAATTAAAGTATCAATATCACAACATGACACCACGAGTCACCTCCAGTCTTTTCAAGGAGACTTCCAGTTATGCCGTCTGGTTAAGTGTAAATGTCAGCCAAGGTCTGTGAGTGCACACTTATGTACCGAGCAGCTGTTCCAAGCTGGATGCTCTGCATAGCCATCTCATTGGGGCTCACATTTAAGGCCTCATTTATTAGCTTTTCTGTCATTAAGTGCACTTAATATAACCATTTCCTTTTGGTTCACCTGCTTGTAATCTACAATAATTTTCTTTTAAATCTTTTCTAACTGGCTGATTCATTTTAATCAAGAGCAGTTTAAAGAGGAAAGAAATGGAAACAGAACCAGGCCAAATGAACATAAAGTGACAACTAGAGGAAGTTACACACAAGCAAAGCTACAAAAATGTAAAAACAAATCCAATTTACCCTCTAACGCAGGTTGCAAATGTTAATACTCTTATCCCAAATATGCGTTTATTCGTCTTTGATGAAGAACACATGACATAGCTGGCACTGCGTGATCCAGACTAAACAAATACACTGATTTCCTGTTCCAGAAGAAGAACAATAACATGTCACTGAATCCCAAGTCTCAGACTCCCAGATAATAATACTGAAACAAACTAAAAGGGGGCAAAGACATCTGGCTTTCCCAAATGGTGTCCATCAGTGCACTCTGCCTCCGTTTCATAAATGTTTAGTCAAAGGGTCAGAACAGCTCTGGAAGTCCAGTTTAGAAACAGGATGTTTTTCTTATTATGGGTTTGTAATTTAATGGATATGGGGAAGTTTAAACTGTCTTGAGAACTAACATCTTCATCTTATTTTTAATGGATATGAATGGATGATGACTGAATGTTTGTGGGTACATATTTGCCAGGTCTCACCATCTTGTACTCTTTCCAGGTTCTCTGGAAGTCCACACTTCCATCGTCTCTGCGCTGCATTACAGTCCATCCACCACCAGCGGCCTCCATGTTGCAGTACACCTATACAACAGAAAAAAAGATTTAAATGGTGGAAAAACATTCATGGATGAAGGTACTAAAACTCTGATAGAACCCACAAGCCTTTGTATTTTCAGAAAATGTCATCCAGCTACCAAACTAATAAACTCAACATGAGTGTCAGTGATATTAAGAAACGATGGACAATCCATTCACCCTCCTTTAGGGTTGGGGTTAGATATGTGTCCTCCTCAGAGTTAGACATGCATCCTCCTCAGAGTTGGCCATCACAGATGCTCCTGTTTCTGCAGCATCACACTGGAGATCTGGAGCTAACATGTACCAGCTGCCCCCCCCCCCCGGGTGGAATGTGGTCCTTAACCTTTAGGTATAAGGTGATAATGCAGAGCTAATGCAGTATTTGTATTGTTGCTCTTTGTTTTGTGGTGGAGAGCCCTGTTAGGAGTGTGGAAGGTCTGTCAGATCAGCCCGCCCACAGAGCTGAACACATGACCATCGTCTTCATACAGTAATGAGGCAGCTCTGAAGCCTTCCATAAACTCTCACTCCTTCATGGCTCACATGCATCTACAACCACATAAACTAGTCAGTCCTGTTTTACACCAACATTGCAATGTGTTTTTCTAAACACTGAAGATAAAATTAAGAAGTTAAAATAAAATGTTATTATGTTCTTTACTCCGAGGTCTTTAAAGAGCAGACAGTAATGCACCATGGAATGGATGTCCGTCTGTCTGATGATTAAAGCTTAAAGTTACTCTTTTCCAATACTTACCCTGCATCACACACTCAAAGCACTCCAACCAATGTCCTAAATTTAACCCATCTATCATGAAGACCACAGTGTGAACATTAAAAACCAGAATCCACACACAAACCTGGACAGCTGTCACCATCCTCAGATTCACCTCCCGTTCATTTCAAGCTGCCAGGTCTATCTTTGGTTTCAGGAATTCTGCAGAGCTCATATTCAACATTCACACTCAAAGGTTCACAAGAAAAACCTTTTGTTCCACCTCAAAGACACGAAGTGAAAACCTGTAAGGGAATTAAATCAGGTAGTTTTCAGCAGTGGACTGCCAGCTACAGGTTTCTCACCTTTTTATTCTCATGTGAATTTATCTGGATGTTGTAAACACCGTTCTTATGGAAGCCAGTCTGGTAAAGGTCTGCACAGTCACCAAACTTCTTTTCTTCAACCACAGTTTTCGTACTGTTTGGAACAACTGTGGATACACAGAATAATACAAAATTAATACGATTATAGGGTTATGATATTTTTGCCCGTAGAATATTGTATAAGGTGCAGTATGTAAGAAAAAGTCTTTGTGTTGCGACAGAACCAAATACTATGAGAATGGTTTTAGGTTTTTACAGAAAAAAGGGATACTGTCACTTTCATGCCTGAATGTAAACTTCTCACTTAAAGGGGAACTCCGGGGCATTTGAAGCGGAATCCCATTGCTAGAGGTTGTCAAATACTGATAGTAGGACACAGACAGGTGCAAATCGGCACAGGGAGCATGTCACTTACCTCTTGTTGGTATGCTCGCGCATGTGAAAGTATTCAAGTATTTAAAACATTACAACAATACATGCCCAGTAATATTGTTGTAATGTTTTAAATACTTGAGCGCAGTTTTTCTAGAGAAGATAATTGTTTTGTATTTGGGAGTATCGTCCATTGACTCTTTTGGGCTTTCACATGCGCGAGCATACCAACAAGAGGTAAGTGACATGCTGTTTATAAAGTTGTTTTGTAACGTCCCCATGCCAGTAATGTGAGAACCATGCATATGGTTTTGATGGTAAGGCTTGTGACTTTATTGTCGGATGGTTTATAAAGTGGTGTGACGTTTCTGCAGTGTGCAAGTTGTTGTTTTACGTGGAAGGGTTAGCACTTGCCCCTTAGCCACCACGTATTAGCCTCGCATGACAGGCTGCGCAAACAGCGCAATCTCCGCACAGGGAGCGCCGATTTGCACCTGTCTATGTCCTACTATCAGTATTTGACAACCTCTAGCAATGGGATTGCGCTTCAAATGCCCCGGAGTTCCCCTTTAAGTGATGACCATTTATAAGACCATGTTTACACTTTGAATTGATAAAAACCTTATCCATGTCAGTTAGCTTACCTCCATCTCTGGGTCAGTTAGCTTACCTCCATCTGTGGGTCAGTTAGCTTACCTCCATCTTTGGGTCAGTTAGCTTACCTCCATCTTTGGGTCAGTTAGCTTAGCTCCATCTTTGGGTCAGTTAGCTTACCTCCATCTTTGGGTCAGTTAGCTTACCTCCATCTTTGGGTCAGTTAGCTTACCTCCATCTCTGGGTCAGTTAGCTTACCTCCATCTCTGGGTTAGTTAGCTTACCTCCATCTTTGGGTCAGTTAGCTTAGCTCCATCTTTGGGTCAGTTAGCTTACCTCCATCTTTGGCGCAGAGGTTGAGCAGGTTGTGGACAGTATCCATCATCTCCTGCTGCTGTCTCTGCAGGACGCTGCTGTTTCCTGTGGCCCGGCTCAGCTGGGCTTCCAGCTCCCGGATGACTCCGCTCTGCCTCCCCACTAAAGCCTGGAGACTCCCCTTCTCCTGCTTAAGTGTCTCCAGCTCTTCATGGTGTCGCATTTCCATCTCCAGCATCTTTTGTTCCATGAGGCTGCAGAAGATGAAATCTCAATTTTTACTACTGATTTTCTGGTTTTGTAATGTGCTTGTTTCTTATTCATTTTGTTTTTGTCAGCATGAAGACACCACACCCTCCTTTATTCAATAAAACTAATTTAAATAAAAACTTTACACATCACATTTTTATATATAAACACACTTTGGGAGGATCTGGCTGTGGCCTTTTCCCTTTTCGCCTCTTGTCTCCTGTTTGTTTTCCCCTCAACCGTCTCCTTTAATTCTGGATTTGGTCGGCTGCTCGGGTGATAGCACACCCGACGTACCCAAGGCTCATTGTGCTCCTTAACCTCTGCCAGTTTGTCTTTGTGGTACACAGCTCAGTGATCCTTCAATTGTTGTTGTTATGTTTTGCTCGGTATCCAACCGGCATTCCGACATCCCGTCACTCAGACATGACGCCACTGCGACATCCCGCCATACCGACAGTTTGACACCACCATTCCGACAATTTGATACCACCCTTCCGACAATTTGATACCACCCTTCCGACACTTTTTGGGAGCTGTCAGGGTCGGACTGGGAAAAAAAAATGGGCCCTGGCAATTTTCCCCGGGACCAGCCCCCCCCCCCTCAGTATTAATTAGTATCTCCAATCTAATTAAATAAAAATAAAAAACGAGCACAGACCGCTCAGTCAATGGCATGTACCCATAGAAAAAATACACACACATCACACAACCTGACTATCGACTGCTAACAACCATGATCAGTAACCTACACAAACCCAGACACATAATGGCTCGGCGGCCAGCAATCGGATAAACCAATGAAGTGAATCAATCCTGTGAATGAAACCTGCACTCACCCATTATGAAGTTAACTCTGCCAGCCCCTCCATAACCTGCTCAGCCAACTCCTTGACGTCGGGTATGGTTGGTAACGTTACGGCGGCTAGCATTAGCAACAAGGCTGCTAGGCTTGCTAAATCAGTAAGCATTAGGCTACTGAAGAAAGCTAGTCTTTTTAGCTACGTTATATTATCATCTTTCTTCTCGGCTATAACCTTTGTTTACGGCCACTGGCCCTAACCTGACGCCCTAGCTGTCAAGTCACCGGAAGTTTTCACCGGAAGTACTCACGCACACACGAAAGCTCTCTCCAGACATATCTTTCTTTCATTCCGCCCAGATGAAATTTAATGCCACTCTTTGAAAATCGGCCAAATTTAAGACATTTTATCTGCCGGTGAACCCAAGTGTCCATTGTCCTGATAAAGATCTAGCCTACCAGCTGTTGTGAGGCTTCACTTTGTCAGCATTCTCAGTGGTTTAAGGTAAAATAAATTGAGGCAATTGTCACAAAAAAAAATAGCATCCGTTTTACACTGCCAAATGAAATATTGGCTACACAACGAGCCCCTCGTCAGCCCTCATCAACAGTAAATTTCTGAGTGGGTGCGATCAGTCTTGCTTGACTTGCGTGTTGGAATGTCTCTCTCTCGGGCATTTGTAGCTGGTGCAGCCCTATTATTGCATGGCGAGCTGTCCACGCGTGTGGTGCTGAAATCGCGTGTCGGAATGGTGGTATGTTGAAAAGAAAAAATCATACCGCCATTCAGACAAAAGAAAAAATGAAATTCGGAATGACGGGACGTTTCATTTCGTAAAAAAATGTCACCATTCCGACAATTGAACGTCAATGTCGGAATGGCAGCATGTAACCGTTTTGCTCTGCTCCTTTGTGGGAGGAAAAGAGCCCACTGACGTTTACAGCTCTGAAAATGCTGCAGTTATACTTGCCTGGGAGTGACCATGCCCAGAGAGACCAGAAGAGCCATTGCAGACTTCAGCTCGAATTAGTTATGTTCTCCTTTCCATTCTCAAACAGCAGGATTATTCCTTGACACTTAAATTCTTCCCATCAACTTGTATGATAACTAGATGCCCTTGTCACCACCAGCCTTGTAAATGGTCCAGAACTTGTGTTAAAATGTTTCTTGGCTGTTCTACTCCTGCAAGAAATATAAAACGTGCATACATTTTCTTCTGCTTAACTAAAGCCAGATATCAGCCTGCGGCATTGCCAGGCCAGAGGAGATATATAACTCTTCCACTGCGTTCTGGGTCTGCCCAAAGCCTCCTTCAAGTTGGACGTGTCTAGATAAACATCCAAAACAACAATCACGGGGTACCCTAACCAGATGCCGGAACCACCTTAGCTGACTCCTTTTTACATGGAACAGCAGCTGTTCTGCTCAGAGTTTCCTCAGTTCCCTCATCTCTAAACCTGTCCGAGTTCCCTCAGTACGAGCCGATCACATCTCTACACCTGAGCCCAGGAGACTCATTCCAGCCACCCGTTTCTGCCATTCTTTAGGTTACTATCCAAATCTCAAGACATGGGTCAGGGTTGGAATGAAGATGGACAAGTAAATTGAAAGCTTTGCTTTTTGGATCAGCTATGTAAATGGTAAATGGACTGTACTTGTATAGCGCTTTTCTAGTCTAGCTGACCACTCAAAGCGCTTCTAACTACATGCCACATTCACCCATTCACACACACTCATACAGCACGTCTATGCCTATACACACACTACGTGCTTTCTAATCATTCACACACACATTCATACACCGATGGATTTATCGGTAGGCAACGTGGGGTTCAGTGTCTTGCCCAAGGACACTTCGACATGTAGCCCGGGGAAGCCGAAGTCGAAGCACCGACCTTCCGATTGGTGGGCGACTGCTCTTCCTCCTGAGCTACAGCCGCCTATGTCTTCACTATACATCTATACCACTATGCCAACCTACCACAACAAGGGGAGTATTAATCCCAGTCACCAACACATACATCCCTGCTAATTATCAGATACCCCTAAGAGGAAGGAGGGAGGCAGAGGGCTAGAGCCACTAGGCGTCAGAGTTACCATCCAAGATGAACCAATAAATATCCAGGAATACATCACGAAGATGGCCCCCACTGAGGAACTGCTAAATGAGTGACTCAAGCTGCTGAAACCCAGAGAAGGCGAGGATATTGAGAAGTCCTATCAGTGGCTAGAAAAGGCTGGTTTAACAGACAGTACAGAGGTACTAATCATGGCAGCTGAAGAAAAGACCCTGAGCACAAGAGTAATATAGGCCAGGGTCTACCACACCAGACAGGAGCCTAGGTGTAGGCCGTGCAAAGAGGCCTCTGAGGCAGTCCAGCACATAGTTTCAGGGTGTAAGATGTAGGTAGGTACAGCATACATGGATTGCTATAACCAAGTGGTTGGAATGGTGAACAGGAACATCTGTGCAGAGTATGGATTGGAAGTCCCAAAGTAAGAGTGGGAGATTCCTCCAAAGGTGGTGGACAATGACAGAGCTAAGATTCTGTGGGACTTCCAGATCCAGACCGATAAACAGGTGATGGCTAACCAACCGGACACGGTGGTGGTTGATAAACTACAGAAGGCGGAGGTGATAGATGTAGCAATCCAAGTGACAGCCACACTGAGAAGAAGGAACACAAGTAGCTTGAAAAATACCAATGGCGGAAGGAGGAAGTTGAAAAGATGTGGGAATTGAAGGCAGCAGTGGCACCAAAAGTAATCAGAATGCTCTGGTCCATGATCCTCAAACAGGAAGAGTGGCTCCAGCAGATCCTGTTTGAAATGGTGAACGCCCACATGGGGGCAAAGTGTGGAGGTTTAGGTACCTATATACGACGTCAATAGACACAGATGGCATATATTCCTCATGCTATATAATCATAAGTTTAATAAAGCACTTTTCAGGGTCCTTTGGTGGCTAAATGTATATCCCTACTGTATGCGAGAAGTAACTATTTCTTATTAACTAATCATTTTTTTCCCTTCAAGTCTGTTAAAGAAGATGGAAAGTAAAAATACAAATGAACATAACAAATCTGAGTTACCAGAGAATATGCTTTCAGATGCGGATGGTGTTCATTTGCTCAGTAATTAAGCGTCTCTATGGATACTGAAATAAGATATCTGGATCCATTCCCTACATCATCTAAGAAGACCCCACAGGACCACTCACTGAAAAGATTTGGAGACATGAACATTGATCCAAAAGCCACATTTTAATTACTTTGTTTTGCAACACATACACTGGTCCAACATGTAAAGCATGGCATTATTTATTTGAGAGTCATTTACTAAACAAAGAGAAAGTGGCTTCATACCATGCTGCTGTTTATACAAGCAGATATTGTTATGGAAAATGGACAAACTAGGAGTTGGTAGAAAGCTTTAGATTTTTGTTTATGCAACCTCAGAGTTCAGGGGTATTGAGTGAGGAATGCTTTATTTTCTTGTCTTTGTAGTGTGTGTGTGTGTGTGCTGGCTGCGTTTCTTCTGGTTTGGCTGCCATTCTGTGTGGTGGTTTGCATGTTTACCTATTTTTGTCATGCAGCTTGCTGATCTCATTGGTCTGGACCATTACTTGTTTCTCCAACTTGTTGGTGGAAAGAGAGTTTTCCAGGAGCTGGATCTCAAGCCTGGAAGTTTGATTAAGAACCTGCCACAGTAAGAAATGTATAAATATATCAAATACATAAGCAATATTGATTATATTACACTTTGGTAGTCAGTTCTGCAGATGTTTGAAAGCCGTAGCATGAGTGTGTTTTTGGTACCTGTGTCTCAACATCGGTTAGCTTGCGCGTCTGTTCAGCTGTCTGAGAAAGAAGGTTGGTTCCCATTTCCAACATGGCGGCAGTGTGGTTGTGGACAGCGCTCTGCTGCAGGTGAGTCATTTCCCTCTTCATACTCTCTTTGATTTTACTCTCAATCTGCAGCCAAGAAAGATTTCAGAAAATGGATGAAAACAGCTCATAAGACATAATTGAGTGTTTGCCAAAAATGGAAAACAAAGTTTCCTTTTTGACATTCATGATCCCCGATATATTCAGAACACAGAATGGGTTTTTATAGTTTACTTTTATCTTTTCCTAATTAATTTGTAAAGGTACATATTTACCGTCACTGGTCTGTTCAAATGAAGAGAAACAAGAAAATAAATACCTCTAAGGAAATGTACAGCAGGAGACGTTAAATAAATACATTTTTTGATTGAAAAAAACAAACATTACAATGATTTGATTTAGAAGTATATGAATAAAAAAAAAAGATGTCAGATGTTAGGGGACCAAGACATACTGATGGCAAGTGGGCTGCTGCAACAAGACATTCATGGTATAAAGTGGAGAATATCACATTGTTGGAAAGGTTCTATTCAAGCAATACCGGTGAGAGAGGACCGAACATCTAAACTAACTAAGAAACAACTTCTAACTCAGAGTTCTAATGTTTCTCAAACAGAATCTGTTATCACAGCGAGAGATCACTGAGGTACAACAAAGATGCTATGGCAAGGGGGAGCCAGGACGACAGGTCTGGGGGGGAATCATCATCATCCCAACCATTCGAAAATGGGTACCAAGCCCCATAACAAAGCCCTGACAACCTGAAGATGAGGGCAGCTGACCTGGGATGGAAGATCACAAATAACCTGGATACTTGGAGGCTGTATGGCCCTTTTGCTAAGGCTAAGAGACAAAGTTCCTTCTGAAAGTTAGGAAGTCAGAAGATGTGACTGCAGCACTACATATTGTACCTACTGGGACCATCAGAGAGACCAATAAGCTGCAGTGATCCTAGAGAACAACAAGGAGCAGTAAGGGGCAGAATCCCATTGAGACAAAGGTTGGAGGCCAAGACTAAGGCCACACAGAGGGAGGTAAGCCAGCTATCACAGCTTCAGAAAGGTACAATGAAGAGAGAAAAGCTAAATAAATACAAACTCTCTATACCTGAAGCACTGGAGACTGCCAAACAACGACTCACAGCTCTGGCTACCTGGTCAAGAAGGTACGCCGGAGAAGCTGAACCATCCAAAGTGTACTCTTAGTATGAGAATAGACCCACCCAGGGCTGGGACTGAATGATACGAGAAGAGCATTTTGGAGAGACAAGTGGATCTGAGAGCAGACCACAGCAGTGTCCCAGAACAGGAACTAACAACCATCACCATGGGAGACATCCAAAAAATAGTCACAAGTATGAAGTGCTGGACTCCACCAGGCCCTGACATGATACACACCTACTGGCTAAAGAATCTAACTGCACTCCATGAACACCAGTGGCACAAACTGTATTAGCCATCTGCTAATGGATGGGACCCGCACCAAGGTTGGACAGTCCTAATAATCAAATTTCTGTCTTCTGTCATTACACTAATGAAAGATTAGTGGGCAGTTCCATCCAACTAACATCCAACACCTGCTTCTGTACAATATGGAAGCTCCTGTCAGGCATCATAGCGGATAAGATGAGTCGGCACAAAGCTCAATACATGAGTGGAGCCCAGAGGGGAACTGGGAGTAACACCAGAAGAGCTAAACAGCAACTACTGATCGACAGAACTGTCACTGAAGACAGTAAGATCAGACACACAAATCTTTGCACCGCCTGGACTGACTACAAGAAAGTCTTAAACTCCATGGATACCCTTGGACCTCTGCAACATCAACAGGATACCAAGAGTCTTCATCAGGAACTCAGTGCAACTGTGGCAGACAGATGTGCAACTGTGGCAGACAGATGTGCCACTGTGGAATACAGATGTGCCACTGTTGAAGACAGATGTGCCACTGTGGAAGACAGATGTGCAGCTGTGGAACACAGATGTGCAGCTGTGGAACACAGATGTGGAACTGTGGAAGACAGATGTGCAGCTGTGGAAGACAGATGTGCAACTGTGGCAGACAGATGTGCCACTGTGGAAGACAGATGTGCCACTGTGGAAGACAGATGCGCAGCTGTGGAAGACAGATGCGCAACTGTGGAAGACAGATGTGCAACTGTGGAAGACAGATGTGCAGCTGTGGAAGACAAATGTGCAACTGTGGAACACAGATGTGCAGCTGTGGAAGACAGCACCCGAGGCCAAACAAGTTGCTCCTTCCCCAATGTTCTGCATCTTCTTCCCAGGACTGAGTGAGAAACAAATGACTTAATTACTACTAAGTATTTTGTATGGATTAGGTACCTATTCAGTAATAATAGGAACTTCAATAAGGCCAAATGGAATTCTTTTTGGATCTTGAAGACGTTTCAGCTCTCATACGAAAGGCTTCTTCTTCACAGAAGACAGAAAACACTGCTGCCTTATTATTTCACACTTACAGTGAAAGGTGGAATTTACACTCCTGAAGCCTGTGTGGACCTAACCCTAACCCCGACTGGGCTTCAGGAGGCTTTATTTGCTTTTATTAGCAGTTGTATAACATCCTGCCACACTTTTCTAGTGTGTATCCACCATGGAATAGTTTCAGGCCATCAGCCATGATGGAGCGCTCTGCTCTGCATGTTAAAGCTCAAACTCAGCCATGATGGAGCGCTCTGCTCTGCATGTTAAAGCTCAAACTCAGCCATGATGGAAAGCTCTGCTCTGCATGTTAAAGCTCAAACTCAGCCATGATGGAGCGCTCTGCTCTGCATGTTAAACCTCAAACTCAGCCATGATGGAGCGCTCTGCTCTGCATGTTAAAGCTCAAACTCAGCCATGATGGAAAGCTCTGCTCTGCATGTTAAAGCTCAAACTCAGCCATGATGGAAAGCTCTGCTCTGCATGTTAAAGCTCAAACTCAGCCATGATGGAAAGCTCTGCTCTGCATGTTAAAGCTCAAACTCAGCCATGATGGAAAGCTCTGCTCTGCATGTTATAGCTCAAACTCAGCCATGATGGAGAGCTCTGCTCTGCATGTTAAAGCTCAAACTCAGCCATGATGGAAAGCTCTGCTCTGCATGTTAAAGCTCAAACTCAGCCATGATGGAAAGCTCTGCTCTGCATGTTAAAGCTCAAACTCAGCCATGATGGAAAGCTCTGCATGTTAAAGCTCAAACTCAGCCATGATGCAGAGCTCTGCATGTTAAAGCTCAAACTCAGCCATGATGGAAAGCTCTGCTCTGCATGTTAAAGCTCCGTCAGGGAAATGTTTCTAATGTTCCAGCCTGTGTGCCAACACCATCCATCAAGCTCGGTGTCTGTTCTAATCAAAGGAATGAGCGTTTAATGACAAGAGTCATTTCCTTCAAAGTCACTTTTGTGTTTATCTTTCATCATAACGTCCCATTAAGCTTGGACTCCAGAGTTTAGAAAGCATTCCTGGAGTTACAGTCATCTCAGTGAAAGCCAAACACAGCTTGTCTCACTTTCTCCTTCTGCCCCCTGCATCCGTCTTCATGTGATACCCCCCTCCACCATCTACTGTTGCCTTGGAAGTAATCAACTCATGTTGGGCTTTATGTCCTAAAGTGAGTGCAGAGGACTCATGTTGGGCTTTATGTCCTAAAAGTGAGTGCATAGGACTCATGTTGGGCTTTATGTCCTAAAGTGAGTGCATAGGACTCATGTTGGGCTTTATGTCCTAAAGTGAGTGCAGAGGACTCATGTTGGGCTTTATGTCCTAAAGTGAGTGCATAGGACTCATGTTGGGCTTTATGTCCTAAAGTGAGTGCATAGGACTCGTTGGGCTTTATGTCCTAAAAGTGAGTGCAAAGGACTCATGTTGGGCTTTATGTCCTAAAGTGAGTGCAGAGGACTCATGTTGGGCTTTATGTCCTAAAGTGAGTGCAGAGGACTCATGTTGGGCTTTATGTCCTAAAGTGAGTGCAGAGGACTCATGTTGGGCTTTATGTCCTAAAAGTGAGTGCAGAGGACTCATGTTGGGCTTTATGTCCTAAAGTGAGTGCAGAGGACTCATGTTGGGCTTTATGTCCTAAAGTGAGTGCATAGGACTCATGTTGGGCTTTATGTCCTAAAGTGAGTGCATAGGACTCATGTTGGGCTTTATGTCCTAAAGTGAGTGCATAGGACTCATGTTGGGCTTTATGTCCTAAAAGTGAGTGCAGAGGACTCATGTTGGGCTTTATGTCCTAAAGTGAGTGCATAGGACTCATGTTGGGCTTTATGTCCTAAAGTGAGTGCATAGGACTCATGTTGGGCTTTATGTCCTAAAGTGAGTGCATAGGACTCATGTTGGGCTTTATGTCCTAAAAGTGAGTGCAGAGGACTCATGTTGGGCTTTATGTCCTAAAGTGAGTGCAGAGGACTCATGTTGGGCTTTGTGTCCTAAAGTGAGTGCAGAGGACTCATGTTGGGCTTTATGTCCTAAAGTGAGTGCATAGGACTCATGTTGGGCTTTATGTCCTAAAGTGAGTGCATAGGACTCATGTTGGGCTTTATGTCCTAAAGTGAGTGCATAGGACTCATGTTGGGCTTTATGTCCTAAAGTGAGTGCAGAGGACTCATGTTGGGCTTTATGTCCTAAAGTGAGTGCAGAGGACTCATGTTGGGCTTTATGTCCTAAAGTGAGTGCATAGGACTCATGTTGGGCTTTATGTCCTAAAGTGAGTGCAGAGGACTCATGTTGGGCTTTATGTCCTAAAGTGAGTGCAGAGGACTCATGTTGGGCTTTATGTCCTAAAGTGAGTGCAGAGGACTCATGTTGGGCTTTATGTCCTAAAGTGAGTGCAGAGGACTCTGAATGAAACTTCCAGGAGGTGGTTTGAGTCTACAGGAAACTGAAGAGCAGCAGCTCAGCTACCATCCCATAATAATTCATATAAATCAGCTTTGGTCTGACCACATGCTGAGACACGACTGCAGGGTGGGAGCCTCAGATCGTGCTCGTTTGGGGGATGCTCGTGGTTCAGAAATTATTAAAAGCAAACATGAAAAGCTGCTGTACAGTTTCAGATGGACAGGTTCTGTTGGCGGGAGATGGTAAATAAAACAGGACTAACACACATTTCATTATTCATTAGTGTCAGGTTAATGGTCAAAGGTTTGTGAATACAGTGGATGCACGGATGGATGGATGGATGGATGGATGGATGGTTGGATGGATGGATGGATGGATGGACGGACGGACGTAACCCTAACCCCCACCGAGGTGACGGGGGTTGAAATAAATGCAACAAATCAGACACTGATGAGCCTGTTGGCCATCGAGGAGACAGATGTCACAAGACATTTTACTGATTCTTATTCCTTTTACTGATTTGTTTTTAAGGGGATAAAAAAGTTGGAACAGTTTTGTTCATAGTTGTGTTCATGAATTCAGAAAAGATGGAAATGTGTGCTCAGTGATGTCACCAGTGATGTCATCAGTGATGTCACCAGTGATGTCACCACATGCAAATTAGGTGATCACATTTACTGCCTTCGTAAACTTTGGGTCAGACTCAGTAATTTTCCCCATTTATTTATTTTCCCTTCATCTCTGACCATTCAAGCTTCAGGCATTTTAAATCTGGTTAAAATGTTTCTTCAAGGTTCATTTTCAATTTAATCAACCTGTTTGTTCCATTTACAAACATTTTCAGTCTGTTTCACATAATATATTCTAAAATGTTTTTTTACTCATTTCAAGTGCATTTATGGATATTAGAATTTATTCACCGTCATTTATCTTTGTATTTTTTTCTGAACATGATTCCTCCATAAATACCTTCCACCACAAAATAAAGTGATCCGTATTCTGAAGATCGATGAAGGGTTCAAACTATCCATCTGGAATCAGTTGTTTTTTCTGAACTTCTACACTTCCTGTCAGGTTTCCACCAGATAGGATTACACAACTTTTCCTTTAATAATACGCAGTCATTTTTCTGCACTCTGAGCCGACAGGAGCTCTGAATCCGCCAGACTCAACTCCAAACCGGCTGAAACATCTGACCTCTCAGAGGGGAACATCTGCTGGGGAGTCCAGCCTCAGATTCCCTCTTACTTAGAGAGATTAATAACTGGATCAGACAACAGAACCTGAGGAAAATATCCAAACTGAATGAATTTGAGGCGAGAACATTACATAAACTCACTAATTCTTCATTTTTATGCTCGTTGTTTTCTTTTTCCTGGACGTAAAGCAGCTGTAAAAGAAAGCGACCGACACATTACTGTACATTCAGACTGAAAGATGTCCACCACAAACAGCTCGCATTGCCAAAGCCTCTCTAAAGCCTCTCTGGTCCCCTGACCATCATCAGAATCTGATTTACAGCATCCAGACGGAATGAACTGAAGTTCAGAAGCAGATACAGTTAAATCTGTTTATCAGGAGTCAGAACTAAATAAGCTCAGAGGTGCTTCAGCACATAACTGACATCAGATTCCTGTTTTACTCTCAGCTGGGTTACAAAAAACGTGGCTGCTAATAACTTCAGCAGGGAAACAGGCCTGAACTCATAGCTAATGACCTCCAGGAACATAGATTAGATTAGAGAATTATACAATGAATTAAGACATATAGGGATAGGGTAAGACTTAAATGGAAATGCTTCCTTTAAAGATGCTGAAATAAAAACTTTAGATCAAACTGAACTAGCTGCACATTCATCACCTCAGGTCCATAAAGCTCATTGTTTTTCTGTCAGTACATTCACCGTTTATCTCTAAACCCTGATCAGAGTCTTACAGGTGCCCGTTTTGTCAAAAAAGCTCAAATAGATGCACTTTACACAAAGTGTTGGGAATCCAACCGATGCATCAAATCCTTTTTCCTGTTAAACAAAAGACTGAAACTCACATGTTCCCTCTGAGGAGGATGAACCCAGATCAGACTTCAGATGGATGCTAATGTTTCTCTGTTAGGTGGCAGTTCTGTGATTTTCTGCCTCTGGCTGAAATTTATTTAATCAGATCATTCTAAACCTGAGTGACCTCCAGCAACCAAAAGGAAAAACTGAACACGGTCGTCTGGAAACTCAAACCTATCAGCAGAAACTATTTGGTGCCAAGTTCTGATATTTTCAGGGGCGACATCATAATTCCTGCATGGGTTCAGCCTGATGTTCAACCAGTGATTAAAGCAGCAAACTCCCATCAGCACCACCAGAGAGCCCCCCAGGACATTACTGATGGTTTTACACTGTTGGAAACCAAACTCAAAATGACCATCACCACCTGCTTCAACCACAGACTTCCCAGGGAAATCATGAGCCCCTCTTTCAGCTCTCACTGATGGGACAAAGTCACTAAAAGCTGTGTATTCCTGAAAACCAGGAACTCCAACAGCCTCCATGTCTGCAGCTTTTACTCCCGTGAGATGAGCACAAAGCCGTCTCTCCTGGAACTCTAACCTATGGTCTCATTCCTATGGTTTCCTCCTTAGAAGTTTCGGGGTCAGAACAGAGGAGCGCTTGATTCTTCAGAGCATTCCCAAGTCTGCATCATCGGATTGTTAGTTTTGGCCCAAACTATCAGTGAAATAAAGCATCACAGAGGAAGTCACCATTACAACAGATTTATGCTTGGATCCCAGGGCATGCTCTGTGGCCCTCTGACAGCTTTAAGCAGAGGAACATTTTCACTCTTTCTTATATGATCTGAGAGGAAAAAAGCTGCCGTTTGCTTTATCCTTTTAACCCAGTTTATGGAACACAATCAGCTTAACCAAGAAGCAGAAAGATGGGGATTTCTGTTCAGTGTCTCAGAGTGGACTGAAGGTCTTAAAGTGTTTAACTTAGTTAACCTGGTAGGGTCTGTGGTGGTGGGGGGGGGTGTATGTGTGATCCATACAATTCAAACAACAGATAATTTAAAAAGTCACTAATTCACAATAAAAGATGAAGATTTAAGTTTTTCTTATTCTTAGTTTCTAATTTCTTCATAAGCTAACAAAATAAAGTTTTATTGGATAGTTTGAAGTTAGAGACCCATCAGGTTTTAAGGACCGTTTAAAACAGCTCTGATAAGGTTAAAAACAACTCTGATAATGGTTAAAACACTCCACTTTTACGCCACCTTTACCTTTTGCAGCCACTGGGTGTAGTTCTCCATGATGTTCTCCAGCTGCTGGATCTTCTGACCAGGGAAGTCGGGCTCGGGGGGCGGCGCGTCCCCCTGCAAAGAGTTGGCGTCGTACTGGGCCGCGGCCCCCCTGCAGGAGCTGCCGGCTGCGCCCCCCCCCTCCGGCAGGATGAAGGTGTAGGTGCACTGGCCCTGCTGGACCTGATGGAAGCGCCGGCTGCTGCCCCCCCCCGCAGCGCTCACAGTCACCAGCAGAGCCGCCAGGGAGAGCCAGAAGTGGCCCCACAGCATGGTGTCAGCCCCCGGGAGGACTCCTTCTACCCGCCGCTGCCTCCGGGAGGACTCCTTCTACCCGCCGCTGCCTCCGGGAGGACTCCTTCTACCCGCCGCTGCCCCCGGGAGGACTCCTTCTATCCGCCGCTGCCACGGGAGGACTCCTTCAACCCGCGGCTGCCCCGGGAGGACTCCTTCAACCCGCAGCTGCCCCGGGAGGACTCCTTCTATCCGCAGCTGTCCCCGGGAGGACTCCTTCTACCCGCCGCTGCCCCCGGGAGGACTCCTTCTATCCGCAGCTGCCCCCGGGAGGACTCCTTCTACCCGCCGCTGCCCCCGGGAGGACTCCTTCTACCCGCCGCTGCCCCCGGGAGGACTCCTTCTATCCGCAGCTGCCCCCGGGAGGACTCCTTCTATCCGCAGCTGCCCCCGGGAGGACTCCTTCTACCCGCCGCTGCCCCCGGGAGGACTCCTTCTATCCGCAGCTGTCCCCGGGAGAACTCCTTCTACCCGCAGCTGCCCCCGGGAGGACTCCTATCCGCAGCTGCCCCTCTGAGTGTAGCCGGATGTTCCTTTAGGACTGGATCATAAAAGTGGAGGAATACTGCTTTCCAGGGACGTGTCATCCCTTCTCACTCCAGACTGAAACCTGCCGCAGACTCCCGTCACGTGTTTCCCGGCCCTGGAGCTTCTGTCCCGCCGGGTGAAGCTGCACATGCTGCAGAGGCAGCTGGGTCAGAAACGCTGCTTCTTCCCCAGCATCGCGCTGTCACAGCCGGTCTGTCTGCGGGGAGCCGGGCGGTGTCAGAGAGAGAGAGAGAGAGAGGCGGTCACTCAGTGTGGGCCGGCCCCTCACACAGGAATGTGTGCACGGAGCGGTGTGCACGGAGCGGTGCGCACGGAGCAGTGCACGGAGCGGTGCGCACGGAGCGATGCGCACGGAGCAGTGCGCACGGAGCAGTGCACGGAGCAGTTGGAACCTAACACTGCTTTGCACTAACAGCTAACACCAGTTTCTCTATGAGCTGCATGTTTGATAGTGTCCAGCACACCCTGTGCTCAAAAGGCCTCGGGACTTCTGACTACGACCACTTTAGAAGACTTTGAGATTGAGGTAGCATCTCAGTACGAGTCCCTAAGAATTCTAATTGATCCTTTCTGGTATTTTGTGCCCAATATCCAACAGTTGGAGCAAATAAATAGTTGTTTATTCTTCCTTTCCCTCCCTCAGGTTAACCCGACTTCTGTTCTTCTTCTGCTGCCTCTGCTTCAGTTCACCTGAATCAGTCTGAATAAACAAACCTACTTGTACTTGTGCATGTCAGGATCTGTGTTTTGGTCACCTTCTTCTCTCCTGTGTTTTTGGTTTTCCCTGGTTAATTTGCCCCAGATGTTTCGAGTTCCCTTGATTACCCTCGTGTGTATTTAAGTTCAGTTCTGTCCCTTGTTCCGGGTCGGATTATTGAATGTCTGTGCTTCAGTTCGGTGTGTGTTTGCTCCCTTTTCCTTGGATTATTATCAATAAAATACATTCCTTTTCCACAACGAGGAGTTTCCTGTCGCTTTTGGATCCTACTCACCCTCACACCGTGACAGTGCAGGCAGGTGTGTTTTTTATTTATTGTGGCAGCCTCATCATGCATTACTGCAATCATCACCATGACAACACAAAGAGACTCTTATAATCTATGTTCCTCACAATAATCCAGTTTGATCCTCGCTGAAGTCAGATAAGTTATAATAAGAGTTTGACAAACTAAAGTCACGTGTGGGCATCACAAGCTGACCATGAACATTTTCCGGGTCCATCCATCCATCTTCTGTACCCGCTGAGTCCATGGGTCGGGTCGCGGGGGGAGCCTATCCCAGCGGTCATCGGGCGAGAGGCGGGGTTCAGCCTGCACAGGTCGCCATTTCAGGGCCATTTTCCAGGTTCTGATTTAAATACCAGCACCAAATAGCTTCATCTTCTTTTTGCACACACATCCACATTCAGGTTTTCTGCTGATTGGTGCCAAAAAGATTTGTAACACTCTGAAAGGACGTGTTTTGAGTTTAAAAGATCATATTTTTATGACCAGCATATGGAAAACATCACCCAACAGAAATGACAACATCCCTTTGCACTCATGAATTTAAATGTCCCGGAGCCAAAGCTAATAATTGTACCACGAAGTGGATCCTGTTCAAATGAGGTTAAAGTGAGTGTCCTTTCAAAGAGATGTGAGTTCAGACATGATACATGTGACCATTGCTGAGAGCATTTAGAGAAACATACCATGGAGATGTTTCTCTACACTTTCTCTGAAATTGGAAACATGTCAGCATCAGAGTTTGGTATCTTTCTCCTCAGCCATTAGAAACACAATGATGTCAGAGGAGCGTGACATCGTCCAGTTCCCAGAACTCAGGGGGTTAGGGTCTGGAAGTCTAAGGTGTACAGAGTGAAGAGTTACAGTCCAGTTCCCTGAACTCAGCCTCTGGTCCATCACTGATGCAACAGCTGCAGAGTCATCAGAATATTTCTGGAGACGTCAGAACTCTGAGTTGTTCTGGAGGTCTGAGGTGTAGAGTACAGTTCCCTGTGGTGCTCCTGAGGTGCTGACCACCTGCTCAGACACACAACTCTTCAGTCTCACACTCTGTTTGTCAGGTAGTTGATGATCCAGGTGGTTCTGGAGGCTTCCTCCTGTAGTTTCTGCAGTTGATCTGAGCTGAACCTGTTTAATTACATCTTGAGCTTATTGGCTCTGTCCAGACTTCCATCAGCCTGAGATTGTTTTCATCTCTGATGTTGTTCTGCTGGAGCCTTTTGCTCTCTGTTAAAATAAGATTAAAATCAATTCCTCACTAGTCAAGTGTTTACCTCTTGTCAAACCTGACCCACATTTGGCAGCAAAGTTTTATTTGGTACAAAACTCAATGTTCCCACTTCAAATACAGCTTTACTTCACATTTACATACAATCATCACAGATTACTTTAAAACACAGACTCCCATTAAGTATTAGACAGAAATATCCTTACTCTTAAAATCTCTTGGTTTGGCCATACTAAACTTGTCATAGCTCTTCCTAATGATGCCAGATTTCCAGGTTCTGTGGTTTATCAGAGAACATATAGTAGATATTCCTCCAAACAGATTAGAGTTGAATGTGAAACATTTGATATAATCTGTAACCGCCTATCACACGAGGACGCAGGCAACCAGCCAGCCTTTCAACACCAGCTCTTTATTTGTTTCTCTCCATTCTCTCTGCTGCCCCGGTGATGGACACATTTTCTATAAAACACCTGTTTTATGGGGATGTATAATGGGTGGAGCAGGAATCCCCTAGGGGTTTCGGTGGTAGAGCCTGAGTAAAATATAAGGCTGCCAGTTGTACCACACTCGAGAGAGAGCTTCCCGATTGTTAGTAATGCTGCTAGGACCACAGTGCTCCTGGTCCGGAGTAGGTGTCTATGTCCAAGTCTGTCTGATATAAATGTTGGTGAATAAAACACCCGGTTGGTTCAGCACGACCTCTGCCTCAAGCCTCCTACCTTGCATATTCAGTCGCTACATGCCCATCCTCACAGATAGACACCAACGGACAAAAAGCAGGTAACCATCTGCTGCATCTGTGGAGAGAAAAGAAAGCAAACTGCAGCCATGCTCAGGATCTTCAGGAACAGAAATGGAACAAACAACAACATCACCAGCAGCAAGTATTTAATAATAATCAGTGACTGTAGTTACTGCACCCTCTATTTTTAACCATCCCCAGACAGGTGGAACAAACAACAGCAGCAACATCACGAGCAGCAAGTAGTTAATAATCAGTGACTGTAGTTACTGCAGCATCTATTTTTAACCATCCCGGGACAGGTGTTCAGCTGCACATGGAGTCCATTCCTCAGAGTGCGAACAGCCACAATTCCTCAATCAAAAAGATTGGTGAAACTTACAGCTGGAGGGGTGGCAGTCCACCTCCTGGTCACGGCCGAGGTGCCCTTGAGCAAGGCACCGTGCCCCCATGCTCCCCGGGCGCTGAATGGCTGCCCACTGCTCCAGTGTATGGCATCTGTATCTATGAGCGTGTGACACCGTGCATGTGCATGCCAACCTGGATGGTTAAAAGCAGAGGGCACATTTCATGTGTATGCATGAGAATAAATCTGATGTTAATCTGCTCAGTATTAAAGTTTATGATTAACTTAAGTATTAATTTCAGTATTAAGGTGTCGGTGGCTTTGAAGGAGGATCCAGGTGCAGTACAGGAGATTGTAACGGTGAGGATCTGGCAAAGAGTGAATGAAACAGGGGTTTGAATACAGAGGAGGGTGATCGGTGAGTGAAGACGGCTGAGGGGAATAACACAGGTGAAGGGAGCTGATGACCGGACTGAAGAGAGACTCAGGAAACTAGTGAGGAAGTGAACAGAACTGAGACCAGACAGAAAAAAATCCAAACAATCAGAAACAGAATACAAATACACAACATGGAAAACAAAAACTAAGATAAAAAAAAGGACAGATCACGGAGGTCTAACCTCCGACTTTCCGGCCTGCCAGAGTCAGCGGGGGGGAAACGCCATCCGATTTTTACAAGATAACTTGCCCGTGTGGATCCCCTCCCTGACCGGGGAGAAAATGGAAATTGAACGGGCTCATCATATATTCACCACACAGGACAGGACCAGTCCTCCGCGGTCCTCCTCATCTTCCGGCTACTTCGTTACCAGGACAGGGAGAAAACTCTCTACGGAGCCAGTGCAAGAGCCAGGATATCCAGTGGACATCGACTTCCAGGCTGCTGTTTGTTCCTGACTACAGAGCAGGTGAGAAAACAACGGCCGTTCCTGAGATATCCAGCCACCCTGAAGGTTAGACACAACAGCTCGCTGCACTTTTTCAAAAGTGTGGCAGAATGTGGAGACATTTATGGCCAACCGGAGCCCTCGCTCAACAGAGAGGCCGGCACCCCCCCTCTCCAGTCATTGCTCTGAGGACATTGAACTTTTGACTGTAAAATGCCGACCCTTTTACCTGCCACGGGAATTCACCTGCGTCACCATTGTTGCGGTCTACATTTCACCCAGCGCCAACACGAAGCAAGCTCTGAGTGTTCTCTACAACAACATCACGGACATGCAAACCACACACCCGGAAGGCGTTTTTATAGTTACTGGGGATTTCAACCAAGCCAACATGAAGACTGTGCTTCCCAACTTCACCAACATGTGGACTTTGCTACCAGAGGGGTGAACACTTTGGACCTTGTTTACACCAACATAAAGAAGGCCTACAGAGCAGCCCCCCGCCCCCACCTGGGCTCCTCAGACCATCTCTCTGTGATGCTAATTCCTGCATACCAGCCCAGGCTCACCAGAGAAAAACCTGCAGTGAAGAAGGTGAGAGTATGGCCTGAGGGAGCGATGTCTGCACTGCAGGACTGTTTTGAGTGCACTGAATGGAGCATATTCAAAGAGGCTGCAACAGACAACCAGCTCACCAACGTGGAGGAGTATGCTGCATCTGTGTCGGACTATATCAGCTGGTGTATGGAGAAAGAGACTGTAACTAAAACTATAGTCACACGGGCCAACCAGAAACCCTGGATGACCAAAGTGGTGCGAGCGAAGCTGACAGAACGCAATGCTGCGTTCAAATCTGGTGATGCGGTGGCTCTCAGATCGGCGAGGGCCAATCTGAACCGTGCCATCAGAGACGCCAAGAGAGCCCACAGCCGGAAAATCCAAGGTCTCTTCCAAGTCCAGCAACACAAAACAACTGTGGCAGGGCATCCAGACCATCACGGATTATAAACCCACACCCCCATCCTGTCAGAACGATACCGGCTTCCTCAACGAGCTCAACAACTTCTTCGGAAGATTCGAAGAGCTGAACAACACCCCTGCGATGAAAACGACTCTACACCCCGACGAACAGGTACTCAGACTCGAAACCACGGCTGTGCGGAGAGCTCTGAGGAAGGTTAACGCACGGAAAGCTGCAGGCCCTGACAACATTCCAGGTCGGCTGATGAAGGAATGCTCAGACCAGCTGGCCCACGTGCTCACGGAAATCTTCAACACGTCCCTGAACCAGGCCGTCGTCCCCCGGTGCTTCAAGTCCGCCACCATCGTCCCGGTCCCGAAAATGTCTACAGTCACGTGCCTTAACGACTACCGACCCGTCGCACTCACATATTCCATCATGAAGTACTTCGAAAGGCTACTTAAGGACCACATCATTTCCACACTCCCCCCATCACTCAACCCGTTCCAGTTTGCTTACCAGCCCAAGCGCTGCACTGAGGATGCAGTCTCCACTGCTCTACACCTGAGCCTGGAGCACCTGGAGGAAAAGAACACCCACGTGCAGATGCTGTTTCTGGACTTCAGCTCAGCATTCAACACGATAATCCCCCAGGACCTGGTATGCAAATTGGGCCCCTTGGGACTGAACACCCCCCTTTGCAACTGGCTGCTGGACTTCCTCACCGACAGAACCCAGTCTGTCAGAGTGGGGAACAACACCTCCAGTGTCATCACCCTGAACACTGGAACCCCCCAGGGCTGCGTCCTGAGCCCCCTGCTGTTCACACTGATGACCCACGACTGTCGTCCACGCTTCAGATCCAATCACATCCTGAATACGCGGAAGACACTACAGTAGTGGGCCTCATCCGGGACAACAACGAGGTGGCCTACAGGGAGGAGGTGCGTCATCTGGTGGACCGGTGCAGAGGGAACAACCTGATCCTTAACGTCAACAAGAGCAAGGAGATCATCGTTGACTTCAGGAGATCCAGACCCGGCCACTCACCACTCCTTATCAATGACTCAGCTGTGGAGGTCGTCAGTAGCAACAAGTTTCTGGGGGTAAACATCACAGACAACCTCAGCTGGTCACCCCACATCACATCACTGGTGAAGAAGGGACAATAGCGCCTGCACTTCCTGCGTAGGATGAGGAGAGCTTCCTTCCCTCCCCCCATCCTCCAGACCTTCTACAAAGGGACAATTGAGAGCCTGCTGACCAGCTGCATCTCCCTCTGGTCTGGGAGCTGTAAGGCCTCCAACTGGAAGTCTCTGCAGAGGGTGGTGAGGACAGGGGAGAAGGTCATCGGGACTCAGCTCACACCTATCAGAGACATAGCAGACAGGCGCTGCCTGTCCAGAGCCCACCAAATCCTCACTGACCCCACCCACCCCAACCATGGACTATTCCCCCTGCTGGCGTCCGGCAGAAGATTCCAAAGCATCTTCTGCCGGACAACCAGACTGAGGAACAGTTTCTTCCCCCTGGCCATAAGACTGCTTAACGCACATCCATCCATCTCCCCCACATAACAACAACCCCCCCCCATTGACATGGACAATTACTCGAGTCGCACATCTGTACTTTACACACTTCTGTTTGTGCAATTTCTCTCAGGCTGAGTGCAATATTTTAGCAACACTTTTGCACTAAGTGCATTTTATTTATTTTTTTATATTCTTTATTCCGAGTGCTGGCACATAGCACTTCCATACCGTTTTTATATTGTACAGTCTGTATAGCTTTATATCTGTATAGTTTGAATATCTAGCAATCTAGCAATGTTGACCGGAAGTCGAGGAACGACATTTCGTTGTCAAAACTCATGTGTGATTTTTGTGCAATGACAATAAAATAAAGTCTAAGTCTAAGTCTTTCCCCACCATACCGGATGACGAAGGACCCTTGGTGGATACTGTCCCCGCTTCAACTTCAACTTGACATAAACAGTGGATTACTCAAGGTTTCATGCTGCTTACTTTTCTCTTGAGTGTACTAAGTATGTGAGTATTGAGTATTATTCAGGTTAATACAGAATGATTCTGAGGAAATAGCCTGATTAGAGCCCAATTTTGTTGTACAAGCGGATGGTTATTAATATTCTGATACCCATACGGACTCAGACAGGAGTTCGTATCACTGCCTGCTGTGTAGACCGAGCAGACCGAAGTGCAGACCGAAGTGCAGACCGAGCAGTCCCCTGCTTCCGAGCAGCAGTGATACGAATGGAGAGAAAATAGGGCCAAGAGATTGTGAGGTCTGACTTTTTCCTGGAGAACCATTTTGTGATGCAAATGTATTACTCTTTTGAACGCATATTGTTCTGAGAAGCAAAACGCTTTATTTTTTAAACCCCAGCCAACTAGCCGGACTACCTTCATCAACACCAAAACGAGGCTGGAACTCTGCTCACAGGACGCAGCAGGGGGTAAGAAGATGTTCATAAATGATGTTGCTGATATGGGATGTCATACAGCTTCATGTCAAAAGAGGCAAACTGTCCCTTTAAGGTGGCGATTCTAATATAACAACATATTCCAGATAAACAGACCATGAATGATCTCATGGTAACTTAAAACAATTATTTCTGAACTAGTTATCCCAGAGGACTGAGAGTACAGTCTGAGCTCTGTGTCTGCATGTCGTTTCATGTGCTGATTAGCAGAATAAAGGTTTGAGGCACCCGTTCAAATCTAACAGCCATGAAGAACTGAGGGTGAGAACTAACACGGACTCTGGCTCACTGCTGGTTTTTAACACATGTTGAATTTACACAGTTTAGCTGTGTGAGAGGTCAAACTTTGGGTTTCGAGCTCATTCAATCTCTTACTCCATATCTGTCATCAGTGACAGAAACAGAGCAGCTATAAAACGTCCAGAAATACCCCCAACCCCCGTGGGCTCTGCAGAACCGGCGGACACATTAAACACACAGCTGACCGATCCAAGTCAAGTCAAGTCTTTTATTGTCAGACGCACAGAACAACAGAGTCGGACTGGGCGCTGAAGTTCGTAGGACAGGACACCGTACAGCAGCTACCATAACAAGACATAACAGGCCGTAACATGTCATGTCATAAGTACTCTACCAAAAATATTTACAAGACAGTAACAATAGATAGATAGGCAATGTGGATACTACAATATACAATATACATTTTAACGCCAATTACAAGAGCTGTACTGAACATATAATACACATAATATCCTATGCTAATCTAAGACCTACACTAACCTATAACATAAGGAAAAATGAAAAATACAATGTTGTGCAATATTGCAGGTTGCAGTGCAAACAGCAGTGGAGGTAGGCATGTGTAAAGTATAAAGTGTGTAAAGTATAGGTGTGTAAAGTGTAAGTGTAAGTGTTGAGTGTGAAAGTGATGAGAGTGCATTATAGTCCATTTAGGAGCCTGATGGCCTTAGGATAGATACTGTTCTCCGTTCTGCGGGTGTGAGACCGGATGCTTCTGTACCGCCTACCAGAAGGCAGCATGGTGAACAGTCTGAAGGATGGTGAACAGTCTGAAAGATGGTGAACAGTCTGAAGGGATGGTGAACAGTCTGAGGTATGGTGAACAGTCTGAAAGATGGTGAAAAGTCAAAAGGGATGGTGAACAGTCTGAAGGACGGTGAACAGTCTGAGGGATGGTGAACAGTCTGAAGGACGGTGAACAGTCTGAGGGATGGTGAACAGTCTGAGGGATGGTGAACAGTCAGAAAGATGGTGAACAGTCTGAAGGATGGTGAACAGTCTGAAAGATGGTGAACAGTCTGAAGGATGGTGAACAGTCTGAAAGATGGTGAACAGTCTGAGGGATGGGGAACAGTCTGAAAGATGGTGAACAGTCTGAGGGATGGTGAACAGTCTGAAAGATGGTGAACAGTCTGAAGGATGGTGAACAGTCTGAAAGATGGTGAACAGTCTGAAAGATGGTGAACAGTCTGAAGGATGGTGAACAGTCTGAAGGATGGTGAACAGTCTGAGGGATGGGGAACAGTCTGAGGGATGGGGAACAGTCTGAAGGATGGTGAACAGTCTGAGGGATGGTGAACAGTCTGAAAGATGGTGAACAGTCTGAAGGATGGTGAACAGTCTGAAAGATGGTGAACAGTCTGAAAGATGGTGAACAGTCTGAAGGATGGTGAACAGTCTGAAAGATGGTGAACAGTCTGAAAGATGGTGAACAGTCTGAAGGATGGTGAACAGTCTGAAAGATGGTGAACAGTCTGAAAGATGGTGAACAGTCTGAAGGATGGTGAACAGTCTGAAAGATGGTGAACAGTCTGAAAGATGGTGAACAGTCTGAGGGATGGTGAACAGTCTGAAAGATGGTGAACAGTCTGAAGGATGGTGAACAGTCTGAAAGATGGTGAACAGTCTGAAGGATGGTGAACAGTCTGAGGGATGGTGAACAGTCTGAAAGATGGTGAACAGTCAGAAAGATGGTGAACAGTCTGAAGGATGGTGAACAGTCTGAAAGATGGTGAACAGTCTGAAGGATGGTGAACAGTCTGAAAGATGGTGAACAGTCTGAGGGATGGTGAACAGTCAGAAAGATGGTGAACAGTCTGAAGGATGGTGAACAGTCTGAAAGATGGTGAACAGTCTGAAGGACGGTGAACAGTCTGAGGGATGGTGAACAGTCAGAAAGATGGTGAACAGTCTGAAGGATGGTGAACAGTCTGAAAGATGGTGAACAGTCTGAGGGATGGTGAACAGTCTGAGGGATGGTGAACAGTCAGAAAGATGGTGAACAGTCTGAAGGATGGTGAACAGTCTGAAAGATGGTGAACAGTCTGAAGGATGGTGAACAGTCTGAAAGATGGTGAACAGTCTGAGGGATGGGGAACAGTCTGAAAGATGGTGAACAGTCTGAGGGATGGTGAACAGTCTGAAAGATGGTGAACAGTCTGAAAGATGGTGAACAGTCTGAAAGATGGTGAACAGTCTGAAGGATGGTGAACAGTCTGAGGGATGGTGAACAGTCTGAAAGATGGTGAACAGTCTGAGGGATGGTGAACAGTCTGAGGGATGGTGAACAGGATTCTGCCAGCTCTACGAAGACATCTTGTGTGGTAGATGAAGGGTTGGGAGTTTCCTACCGATGATGCACTCAGCAGATCGGACCGCACTGCGTAGGGCCTGTGTTCCTTAGTGTATTGCTTCCTTAGGGTGCTGCTTCCTTAGTGTACTGCATCCTTAGTGTACTGCTTCCTCAGTGTATTGCTTCCTCAGTGTATTGCTTCCTTAGTGTATTGCTTCCTTAGTGTACTGCTTCCTCAGTGTATTGCTTCCTTAGTGTACTGCTTCCTTAGGGTGCTGCTTCCTTAGGGTACTGCTTCCTTAGTGTACTGCTTCCTCAGTGTATTGCTTCCTTAGTGTACTGTTTCCTTAGTGTACTGCTTCCTTAGTGTAGCGTTACCGGGTATTTATATACGTATTAAATATAAGGATTTATGAGATGTTCTTACAGTCTCAAATAAACCTTACCTCGAATTCAGGGCACCACCTACCTAGGTTTTGACTTAATTTAAGTCACAGTCAGGTAGGAAAACTGTTCGAAATCTTACGATCCTGGTGTTAAATTAATATTCAATTAATAATCAGTCTCATATCTCGCTACTTTCGTGAAGTTCTCGTTTGGTTGGACAGACATTACGTAAAGAAAGCATACGACACAATCTGTGATTATAACATATATATAGATATATGAGCTGTTTATTACAATGATATGATCTTAGACATGAACCTTTAAACAAACAGGAGATGCATGGAATATGGGTGATTATATAAAACACTTAGTGAATATAAAATAAAATATGGGAATGGAGAGTTACTGGATTTATTCAAATAGTTTGGGTTGGCTGACTATTTGAATCTAAATACTGTACTGACATTTCGGATTAATGTATCATTCTGTGAAAGCCTCGAGACATCCATCAAACCCACTTTAAGGTGAAAACGGGTCGGTCTTACTGTGCTGAAGTTCTATTCACGGTAGCGGCCACGCGGGTCCGAGGGGATTTCTCTTCCGCTCTCTGGGCCTTCCCGGCTGTGGTGGCTGACTTTAGCGGACTTCTCAGTTGTTTCTTTCACCGGGAAACCGAAACGATGGTGCCGAGGACTGGGGTTAGATGGTCGAATCTTCTTAGTGTCAGTGGGTCCGTTGCTTCTCTGATGAAGTGAACTTAAGTTTACAGAAGATTAAAAAAAGGTTGCTTGGAGTTGGCTTTCTTGGTAGGAAAAGGTGATGATGGCGTGAAACAGCGGAGGTTAGGACGTGCGACGTAGAAGGACGTGGATGGCGAGGGACGAACAAAAACACGTAAAACGTGCATCTTCAGAGTATTTCAATCTGTTTCTTTGTTCGGGTCTTTCTTTCTCGTCTCCGGGGTCTCACTGGGTTCTGGAGGGTCTCCTCCGGTCGTCCGCTGCATCGTTATCCACACGTCCTTCCGTTCTCTCCTGAGATTATGGGAAAACTCCCAAACTCTGGTGAGCTCTTCTCTTCTGCTTAAACCATCTCTAAAAGTCTCTGAGCAGCTGTTCTCTGCTCAAATCTCCTTCTGAAACTCTGGGTTGGAACCCTTCTGGAACAAGAGGCAAGAAGCAAGAGAGCAGACGCCTCAAGCGAGCCAGCAAACGAGAGAACTAGAGAGAGACAGAGCCAGAGCTAGAGCGCGTGTGTTTTCCGCGGGTTCTGGGTTTTGACTCTCGGAGGCGGGGCTTAAACTACTTTTTCAGCCAATGACATGCTTGAACTGTGTGCATGTCTCTGTAAGGTGATCTGTGCTATAGGGGGATTTCTGGATGAGACAAAGAACTCTGTGTTTCTCCATTACTCCCATCTCATAGAACATTTGTCTCGGTGATTCTGAAAACACCACATCTTGTTAAGATATGCAGATTAAAGATATAACATAGACTTGTAATATAAAGACATCAAAATAACACACATGATAAAGACAATTATGACTTTCAAAATTCAGATGAATATCTATGAAATCGTGACATATGAATAGTGAGTCACACAATGCTAATTTCTGTGTTAACAATGGGGACACTAAACAAATACCAAATAGATACCGAAGGGACATCGTTAAAAGTTAAATTGTTGCATATACATTGTCCATTTTACTGAGTCCTCTGGGATTTAAATGTTCAACTAATCAACACTGCAGACCACTAGGGGGCAATGTGGTTCCATCAGGCAGGTTGGGCATTTTCCACCAAAATCAGTTCTTTGTCAATATTTAAGCCAGAATCGTACAAATTGTCTCTATATGCGTCTTGTGATCAAGCTGGAAACCTGAAAGAAATTGTACACGGTTATCAAACACATTTAATATAGTTTTAAGATTCGACTAAAAGTGAGTCTTCTCAGTTCGTGTGTAGCCATCTGGTCGGTTTGCTGGTGAAAAGGGGTGTTAAAGTGTCAACTTTCGAGTTATGGTCTAGATAAGATAGTAAGTGTCCCACTTTTCCAAGAGTGAGTTCGACTCCCCAAAAGCTCTTAAGGGTGTTGTAAATTAGGCAGTTTCTGTCTCTTTTTCCTTTGTGGAAAGAAAATGAAGATCTGGTTTATATCCACATACGTAAACATCCCCCACAGGAATGTTGGTTTTGTCAAAGTTTGAAAAACTCTTAATCCACACGGCACTGTGACTGCTACATTAGTGTACTGTTTCCTTAGTGTACTGCTTCCTCAGTGTATTGCTTCCTTAGTGTACTGCTTCCTTAGTGTACTGCTTCCTTAGTGTACTGCTTCCTTAGTGTACTGCTTCCTTAGTGTATTGCGTCCTTAGTGTACTGCTTCCTCAGTGTATTGCTTCCTTAGGGTGCTGCTTCCTTAGTGTACTGCTTCCTTAGTGTATTGCGTCCTTAGTGTATTGCTTCCTCAGTGTATTGCTTCCTCAGTGTATTGCTTCCTTAGGGTGCTGCTTCCTTAGTGTACTGTTTCCTTAGTGTACTGCTTCCTTAGTGTATTGCGTCCTTAGTGTATTGCTTCCTCAGTGTACTGCTTCCTTAGTGTACTGTTTCCTTAGTGTACTGCTTCCTTAGTGTATTGCGTCCTTAGTGTATTGCTTCCTCAGTGTATTGCTTCCTTAGTGTACTGCTTCCTTAGGGTGCTGCTTCCTTAGGGTACTGCTTCCTTAGTGTACTGCTTCCTCAGTGTATTGCTTCCTTAGTGTACTGCTTCCTCAGTGTATTGCTTCCTTAGTGTACTGCTTCCTTAGGGTGCTGCTTCCTTAGGGTACTGCTTCCTTAGTGTATTGCTTCCTTAGTGTACTGCTTCCTTAGGGTGCTGCTTCCTCAGTGTATTGCTTCCTTAGTGTACTGCTTCCTTAGGGTGCTGCTTCCTTAGGGTACTGCTTCCTTAGTGTATTGCTTCCTTAGTGTACTGCTTCCTTAGTGTACTGTTTCCTTAGTGTACTGCTTCCTTAGGGTTCTGCTTCCTTAGTGTACTGCTTCCTTAGTGTATTGCTTCCTCAGTGTATTGCTTCCTTAGTGTACTGCTTCCTCGGTGTATTGCTTCCTCAGTGTATTGCTTCCTCAGTGTATTGCTTCCTTAGTGTACTGCTTCCTTAGTGTATTGCTTCCTTAGTGTACTGCTTCCTTAGTGTATTGCTTCCTTAGTGTACTGCTTCCTTAGTGTACTGTTTCCTTAGTGTACTGCTTCCTTAGGGTTCTGCTTCCTTAGGGTACTGCTTCCTTAGGGTACTGCTTCCTTAGTGTACTGCTTCCTCGGTGTATTGCTTCCTCAGTGTATTGCTTCCTTAGTGTACTGCTTCCTTAGGGTGCTGCTTCCTTAGTGTACTGCTTCCTTAGTGTACTGCTTCCTCGGTGTATTGCTTCCTCAGTGTATTGCTTCCTTAGTGTACTGCTTCCTTAGGGTGCTGCTTCCTTAGTGTACTGCTTCCTTAGTGTATTGCTTCCTCAGTGTATTGCTTCCTTAGTGTACTGTTTCCTTAGTGTACTGCTTCCTTAGTGTATTGCTTCCTCAGTGTATTGCTTCCTTAGTGTACTGTTTCCTTAGTGTACTGCTTCCTTAGTGTATTGCTTCCTCAGTGTATTGCTTCCTTAGGGTACTGCTTCCTTAGTGTACTGCTTCCTCAGTGTATTGCTTCCTTAGTGTACTGTTTCCTTAGTGTACTGCTTCCTTAGTGTATTGCTTCCTCAGTGTATTGCTTCCTTAGTGTACTGCTTCCTTAGGGTACTGCTTCCTTAGTGTACTGCTTCCTCAGTGTATTGCTTCCTTAGTGTACTGTTTCCTTAGTGTGCTGCTTCCTTAGGGTGCTGCTTCAAAAGTGTACTGCTTCCTTAGTGCACTGCTTCCTTAGTGCACTGCTTCCTTAGTGTAATGCTTCCTGATGCTTGTTTCAGAGCTTTCACGATGATCTGATGAAAAACTTTAAGGATTTTCTCATCAATAAAAAGTACGGGCTGATTTTATACTTGAACACAAAACATGCTGAAGTGTTTTTTAAGGGTTTAAATGTTTCAGGGTTTTAAAAAGAAGCTGAGCTCAACACCAGCAGAGAGAACTGGACTCTGTACATCTGGTTCTGCTGGTCCAGCATCAGGGACATCAGGGTTAGTTTCTCACTGGGAGTGGCAGTAATGACACATTAACGGTTTCACATTAACATGGCAGCCTTCAGGTCCACAGAGACCTGAGGGAAACAGCTTTTTATCTGACCCTGTCTGCAGGACACCAACCAGGCTGGGTTTTCTGAGCATGTGATTTATCATGTCAGCAGATGGCCACCAGATGGCGCTGCTGCACTCTGAGAGAGCTGCTGATGGACGGTCGGCTGGTTAAAGTGTGATCAGATAATTCAGACTCAGTTCTGAGAGGAAAACAGACATCACATTAAACTCCTGCAGGAGGTTGAAGAGAAGCAGCAGGAACCTCCTTGCTGATATGGGATGTCATACGAGACCTTCGTACGAACAAAGTGAGAGAAATTTAGAATAAAAATAGGAAAATGTTCCTGCATGAGGCCCACTCATTCCAAAGAAAATGTATTTCTGGGTGTAATTCCTGAACTTTTCCATCTGTCTGCAGGTTGTTGCTCCTAACGCTCAGACTTCCTGGTGGGAAATTGGGATTAACATTAGAAACAGACATGTTGGGCTTTCTGAACACCAGCAGTAAACCTGTCACATGGTTTCTGAGTATTCTCAGGCTTTCACGGGTCCTGACTAACCCTAATAACTGTTTCCATGGCGATCCCAGGGTGAGGCTGAAGGTGGAGCTCACAGGTGGAGCAGCAACACAGTGCTGAGCCTGACATCATGTTATCTTCTGCTTCTCTGTTCTCATGTGTCTATGCATGAAATCTGCACGATATCTTTGAACTTATCTGGACTGTTGCTTGTTTTTAAATTCATTTAAATGATTTTATTTGTTTCTCTTCATATTATTTTATGTATTTTTAATGCTTCTTCCACTCCCTGCTGCAATGCTTTTATTTTATGTAAAGGACTTTGAATTGTTTGTACATGAAATATGCTACAAATAAATTTGATTTGATTTGACTTGATCTCATACTACTGACCACAGGCCATGGTGTTAAACTAACACCATCTCCCAATTAAGTCTCGAGTGGTTCCACGAAGACATTTCAGCTGCATCTCAGCGAGGCTTCCAGAGCCTTTTTACTTTTAGAAACTCTGGGAACCTGAAGTAAACCTGCACTCTGAGAGCAAAGTGCTCTGTTAGGAAAATATCTTATAATGAGATCTTTAAGATATGATGGAGCGGGGGTCACGTGATGTCATCATCCTGAGCAGTTGACCGTTGCTGAGCTCCCGCTGCTACTGAGCTATATCTTACTATTTACCTCACTTTAAAAAAGTTACAACTTTAAAGTTTAACTAAGAGCGTCCAGATAACATGCCTAACTCTAAAACCTCCAAACCCGCAGCAAACAAGTCTGCCGAAGAACTAGTAGCGAAAGAGACCGTGCCAGCTAGCATGAATGCTACACCACCTGGTGTGGATACAGAAGCTCTCGCAATGGAAATATCAAAATACGTCGCTAAGAAAATATCTACGATGATGGAGAAGAGGTTCGGAGATCTCTCAGCCACATTGGACAATATTACAACACGACTCGAGTCCAACACAAAACGCATCACCGAAGCTGAGAGTCGTGTATGAGGAGTGGAGAACAACATGTCGGCCATGGAGTCCAGGTTAAAGGGCTTGGAGACCAGAGTGTGCGCCCTGACGGAGAGGAGCATTGACATCGAGGGACGTAGCCGCAGGGACAACATTTTAATTTACAACCTCAATGAAAATGCGGAGGGCCGACAGCCGGTCACGTTCTTTGAGAAATGGCTACCCACACTGCTGAACTTGGAAACCAAGCGGGGCATCATTAAAATTGACCGTGCCCACAGATCCCTCGGCTCGCCAAAGTCCAACCGGCCTCGCGCAGTGATTATCAAGCTGCACAACCCGAGGGATAAGATGAGGATCCTTGCCGCGGCCAAGGAGAAAGGACCGCTGATACATGAGGGACAGACCATATCCATCCGACAGGATCTGGCAAGTGGAGTCAAAGAAATGAGACGTGCGTTTAACGGAGTGTGCCAACGACTTATTGTCATGGATATACGGTTTTCCATGCGCTTCCCCGCCACTCTGAGCTTCTCTCACGGAGGGAAAAGTCACTCTTTTACCTCACCGAAGGATGCACTTGACTACCTAGACAGACTGAGCTGAGCTCGAGGTGATGTAACATTAAAAACAAAGCAAAAGAAAACGTATATTTTGCTCATTGCAAACATTATTAGACCTTTTATAACTTATGAAAAGGCATGCAACGTTGGATAAACTGTGTGTGTTTAAGTTAATTCTTAGTTGCTCTTTTGGTTTCGGTTTTGAATATTTTCACTTCTTGCTGCACTTAACAACATTTAACATTGATGAAGGGTTCATGTTAAGCTGGTTGCTAAAATATAACGATGTTAGTTCATACGGTTGTGATCTTCCTAGCTCGTAGTGAGCGGGGGAATGGAGAGGACTTTCTTTTTTTTTTTTTATTATTCACTTCTTTCTCTTTCAGTGATGTTCTTGCTCGGTTTCACGTGCCCCGCTAGTTTCTCAACGGGCCTTACTGCTGGCTCATTCCGGGTTAAGGGGTGGTGGGGGGATCGGGGGATCGGGGAGGGGGGGTGTTTGCTGGGATTTCATCGTTTGGGGATGAATACTCTGTTCATGCTGTTCTGCCATCTTTATTTACTTATGCCATCATATATCTGAAGTCTTCCATAGGATATTTCACTGAGCTGTCCATCTCTCTGCCTGTCTGTGATGGAAATACTGAACCCCTCGCCGTCTCACAAAGCTTTCTGCTAGATTACACAACATTTTATCTTTTATTTTTATCATGTTATGAGTGCTCTTAAGATAGTCTCCCTTAATGTTAAGGGGTTCAATAATGTCGTTAAAAGGCAAAAGATCCTCGCTTTTCTGAAAAAGGAGAAAACACAAATAGCTTTACTGTCTGAAACTCACTTAAATGATCTGGAACATCTTAAATTAAGGAGGTCCTGGGTGGGTCAGGTGTATTACTCTTCCTATAACACAAATAGCAGAGGTGTGGCCATATTGATCCACCGTAGTCTCCCATTTACTTTCGAGAAAATTATAAAAGATAATGATGGCCGCTATGTCCTCATCTCAGGCTATCTTTATGGGGAACAGATTCTCATAGGTTGCATATATGGCCCAAATTCATATGATTCTGCCTTTTTTCCTAAGCTTTTATCTGAGGTCTCATCAATATCGACCCCATATGTTGTGTTGGGGGTGATTTTAACTGTGTGCCTGACCCGGGTCTTGACCAGTCCCCACCTAAATCTGGCCCAATTTCTCGGAAGAGCCTCAGGCTGAAAGAGTTCTGCCATGACTTGGAACTGTTTGACACCTGGAGATTGACCAATCCCAGGGAGAGAGATTACACCTTCTTTTCCAATCCCCATCAGACTTTTTCAAGAATTGATTTCTTCCTGTCATCCAGAGTGGTTCTAGATAGGGTAAGGGAGTGCTCAATTGGCATATGTTCACTCTCTGACCACTCTCATGTAAGTTTGAGCATCTATCCTCCTTACACTGATCCCTCCTCTCGCCATTGGAGGATGAACCCCTCTCTATTGAGCAGTCCACCATTCATTGAATATATTACTGAACAGTGGAGTGTTTTCATTGCTACTAATAAGACTCCAGACGTCAGCCCTTCTCTGCTGTGGGAAACAGCTAAAGCTTATCTTAGGGGGAGTATTATATCGTATACCTCAGCTCAGAAAAAGGCGGCTATGAAGGAACAACTTAGCTTGGAAAATACAATACAACAGCTGGAGGTACAATTTAAGAGTGCACCATCTAAATTTTTATCAAAAAAATTGGAAGCAGCTCGTTCAGCCCTAAATCAGCTGTTAACTAGAAAGGCTGAGTCAGCCATCTTTTTTGCAAAGCATAGGCTCTATGAGTCAGGAAACAAACCTGGTCGTCTTTTAGCAAGATTGGCTAAAGGTAGAATGGAGGCAAATACGATACCGTCACTGCTAGATGACAATCAGGTCAGACATTACAAAACCAAAGACATCAATAAAATAATGAGGCAATTTTATCAGAAGCTTTATTCATCTGAATGTGCGTTATCTGAGGGGAGGAGGAAGGAATTTCTTGATAGGCTGTCCCTCCCATCCCTGTCAGAGGAACAAAAGGATAAATTAACTGCTCCAGTGACTGAGGAGGAGGTCCGTGCAGCCATAGCATCCCTCAAGGGCGGAAAAGCACCGGGACCCGATGGGTTTTGCCCGGAGTTCTACAAGAAATTAAGTCACCAGGTAGTTGGACCACTTACTGACATGTATTTGGATTCTTTAAGGATTGGTCATCTCCCCCCAACACTTAATCTTGCAAACATCACACTTATCCTTAAGAAAGATAAGCCACCTGATATTTGTGGCTCATTCAGGCCCATTAGCCTTATCAATGTGGATAGTAAGTTGTTATCAAAACTGCTTGCAGCAAGACTGGAAAAGTTCCTGCCGTCTCTAATAAATCCTGACCAAACCAGATTTATACAGAACAGGCTCTCCCTCACTAATGTGAGGAGACTGTTGAACATCATACAGTACTCAAGCCAAACAAATCATAGAGGACTTGCTGTATCTTTAGATGCTGAAAAGGCGTTCGACAGGGTAGAGTGGGAATATTTATTTGATGCACTGGGGAGGTTTGGGCTGGGAGGGGAATTTCTTAAATGGATTAAGATACTCTACAACTCTCCACAGGCCTGCGTTGTAACTAATGGCATACAGGCGTCGCCTTTCCCGCTGGGTAGGGGGACGAGACAGGGTTGTCCTCTGTCCCAGTTGCTCTTTGCGCTAGCACTTGAGCCCCTAGCAGAGGCTATTAGACAACACAAAAATGTACATGGGGTGACGGTAGGGGGGACAACCCATAAAATTGCACTCTATGCTGATGACATTCTACTGTTCCTGACAAAGCCTGACATATCGATACCAACCATTCTCTCTATTATTCAGGAGTTCAGTTCCTTCACAGGCTACAAGATAAACTATGGCAAATCGGAGGCCATGCCATTGGGTGGTTCATCTGATCTGGCTTCAATTTCCAACTGTCCCTTCAAATTGTCTCCTACAGGCTTCACCTATCTGGGGATAAAATTCTCACCAGATTTGACAGAGCTGTGGAAGCTCAACTTTTCCCCTATGGCAGGTAAAATAAAGAAGGACCTAGATAGATGGCACGATCTACCCTTATCTCTTATGGCGCGCATTAGCCTAATAAAAATGAATGTATTCCCCAGGTTATTATATCCCCTACAAATGCTACCCCTGTGGATCTCCAAGAAAGTTGCTCTGGATATGGAGAGGGCATTTTCTAGATTCATATGGCATGGCAAGAGGCCCAGACAGAAAATGAAAACATTACAGCTTCCTTCAGACAGGGGAGGATTGGGCCTGCCGAACATAACTCTTTATAACTGGGCATGTTACGCTCGCTTCTTATGGGAATGGTTACATGCTCATCTCGAATCCAGGCCCTGTCTGGATTCGTGGTCCACTCTGCCATCCTCACTGTGGAGCTTGGTCATGGGTGATGGGAAAGGGCTACATAGGGATGTCAGGAATAACCCAATTATATACAACACAATCAGAGTGTGGCAGGAAATCTGTAAATATATAGGCAGAGGAAGTCATACCTCATTCCTGACCCCTCTTACGAGGAACCAGGATTTCCCCCCAGGTCTCCTTCCCAATATTTTTGACATGTGGCATGGCAATGGGGCGCGTGTGATTGGAGACCTATACGACAATAGGATACTAATGACTTTCCAACAACTACAGTCCAAATTCAGTATCCCCAAAAAACATCATTTTGGCTTTCTCCAGGTCAGGCACTTTGTTGGATCGAAGACCTTACTTTCTCTCGACCCAGTCATGTACAGTGATGTTGAGAGGTTCCTCATTTCCCGAAAAGGTCTTACCCGTTTTATCTCTTCCTTCTATGCACTACTATACACTCTTAGTGCAGTTGACATCACAAGCATTGCACAGAAGTGGGAGAGAGATCTTGACACGGAGTATATCGAGGATGATTGGCAAGAGGCCATTAAAGTATTTAAATCCACCTTTACATGTAATAGATTGAGAGAGACACAATATAAAATATTACACCGTCTACACCTAACCCCTTACATACTAAATAAGATGGACCGTCAGGTTTCACCTCTGTGTAACAAGTGCCGTAGAGGGGTAGGAACATATTACCATTACTTCTGGCAATGTAAATTAATAAAAACATTTTGGGGTATGATCTCACAGGAACTGAATGGCAACTTTCAAGCAAAGGTGAGGAGGGACCCTGGCCTCTTCATCCTCGGCCTCCCCTCAAAGGAGGTGACTCTAACCCATTTAAAGTTCAAACTACTACTATTGGCCAGAAAATGTATTTTAATTAACTGGATCAATGTTAAATCACCTACTATCACCTTATGGTATAAGGAAATATTCCGGGTCCTCCCCCATGAAAGACTCAGTGCAGTTGTGAAGGGTAATGAGAGGTACTTTAATGAAATGTGGGCTCCTCTGCTCAACTATCTACCTGACGAGTTGACTCAGCTCGTGACGAGGGGCCAGTCTTCCTTACAATGGCCACGCCCACCTGATATAAATCCGTAGAGGTCTTTTTTTTGCAGTTTCATTCTACCATATTTAATTATTTTAAATCTGCTTTATGTATCACTGTTTACTCTGTGGGTGGCCGATGTGACTTGGACTATATTTATGGGGGATGTATATGTATACAGAGCAATATGTGGGTGCCTGTTTGCACTGTGGGGGCAGATGGGGGGCAGGTAACTGGAAGATTTGATTTGGAAGATGGATGGATGGCAATATTTTACTGTATTTTATTTATTTATTTTACTGACACAATGGCAAAATGTATATTGTGTGTTTCTGCTCAAAACCAATAAAAAATCTGTTTAAAAAAAAAAAAAAAAAGATATGATGGAGCTCGGTCATTCAGAGCTTTATATGTGAGGAGAAGAATCTTAAATTCTATTCTGAATTTAACAGGGAGCCAATGAAGAGAAGCTAAAACTGGAGAAATATTACATTACATTACATTACGGTCATTTTGCAGACGCTTTTAACCAAAGCGACTTACAATAAGTGCGTTCAACATAGAGGTAGGCAAAAGAACTTCAGGTCACAAGAAATCATAAGTGCATTTCCTTCCAAAACCAAACAGCTAAGAGCAAAACTAGTGCTAGAGTAAGTGCGATAAGTCAGGTACCTCAGCCTCTCACCAACTGCACACCAGTCACAGCGGGGTGGGGATGCAAACCCTGGTTCGGGTAGGGGGAGAAATAAAAGAGGTAAGATAAGCGGGAATGGGATTCAAACCCTGGTTCGGGTAGGGGGTAATGAAAATATAGAGGGTGCCAGAGGTGGAGGAAACAATAAGTGCGTAAGGAACTAGGACGGAGCAGGTGATGTCCTAAGAGGGCGTATCTCTGCTGTTAGATCAGAACTCTGGCTGCAGGGTTTTGGATCAGCTGGAGGCTTTTCAGAGAAAACAAAGCTCAGCTCATCGGTTACGGGAGCTGCGACAAGTGAGTTTTAAACTCTGAAGTTTTCTAACCTCCAACTATGAATCTGCGTTTAAACTCCTCCCATCAGCCCTCCTTCCCCCAAATGTGGCACATTAGCTATAATCATCAGCTGACATCAGAGGTATGGAAAGGGGGGGTAACCCTATCCTGATGCAGATATCCATATTTTAGTCTGTTTAACACACGAACCCCCCGTCCTATTAAAGCACATCCGTTTGGTGCTGGTATCCCGTTAAAAATAAAGATTTCGTCTTCAACACGAACACAAACATTTCTGTTCTGTGACTCCCTCATGTTGTTGTAACACAGAGGTTAACCCTAACCCTAACACAGAGGGTAAGGGTTAACCCTAACCCTAACACAGAGAAAAGAGTTTAAAACAGAGAGAACTAACAAGAAGGCTCCTTCTGCTTCTCATTATTCGTCTTTTTAAGTCTTTGCACACAAAAATCACTCAGTGAGATTAGAATGAGGGAAATAACAGAGACCATAGAATGGGTTAGTAATGTTATATTTGGTCCCACTTTTTGCAGAAGAGGAAAGAATAACAACTTCTTGCTCAGTAATGAGCTGGAAAAAGCTTAGCCGCCTGTTTTCCAGTGAGTTTGGTCTATAATTAGCTAATGAAACACAATCTGCCTCTTAGAAACAATAAAACCCTCGTATTAAAGAAAACTGAAACACAAATATTTCTGGGTTAGGGTTAAACGTCTGCCAAGCTTTTCATCTCCTTCTTTGCTTTGCCCCCCCCCCCCCGGTGGTTGTAAGGGGTCATAATTTTACATCTGGAGGCAGTTAGAGCCGCGAGGTTGGAACCGCAAAGATTCTGCTGCTCGATGAAAGAGGAAACGCGTTCCAGGAGACATTATGGAGGACAGAAGACATCATGCTACCAACCACCAAACACCTCCGTCAGATGTGTTCCTATAGAACCCAGAACAGACCCAGCTGAGGAGAAGGAGCTGAAATGGTTCCAGGAACTGAGGGCCGCGGTCCCGAGTTCCTGTATGTGCGAATGCGGGAGAAAACGGCCCTGTGGATTAAAAGGTTCTAGGAACTGCAGAAGGTTCCTACAGTCTGATTGCGGCTATCATGGACACAGGGTCCTTATAGCTGTGTGTTGTGTGCTGCAGGTGGGAGTCGGTCTGATTTGTTTTCTTGGAAGAATTATTAAAGTTCTACATAAATTATTAAGCTTTATTTCTTATTTCTTACAGTTCTTATAGTTCATTCAAATTAAAATTAAAGAAATGGCTGATAGACAACCAAGTCTGTCAGCATTAGTGTATGAGATTAGAGGGGTGTGATTGTTGGAGTGTGTGTGTGTGGGGGCGCGTGTGTATCTTTTGTGGATGTGTGTGTGTTGGGTTTGGGTGGGTTGTAGACAGATGTGTAACACATCTGTTTTTTTTTTTTATATTTATTGTAATTGTTTTATTTTTGTTTTGCTTGCTTTTTTGCTGTAATTTATTCTTTTAAGTAATAGGTAATTTTGCCATGCTCCTTCTGGCAGGGGGACTACCAATGGAAACTAGTCTTTTGGCTATAATTGGGTGCATTTACATTTTCTTTGTAAAATATCAATTAGTGTACACTGTCCCTTTATAACAAATAAAGTTAATAATAATAATAATGAAAATTAATATTTTCAAAATGTACATCTACAGCTGCCGGTACAGATTACAGCTTTACGGCAGAAGCTGCCGGTCCAGATTACAGCTTTACGGCAGAAGCTGCCGGCGTGACTGAAAAAACAAAAATTTCTGGTCGCTGGTTTAATGCTGGTTTAAAAACAAAGACTCATCTGTCCTGTAATTCTGCTCCGGCTGACTCTCAGATGTCTCAGAAAGTGCTTCAAACAGCTGAAGTTCCCCTTTTAGAAACCGTGGCCACACGTTTCCTTTTACCTGGTTTCCCATCAGCTCTCTCTCACACACCCACACACACACACACACACACACACACACATGTATGTGCATAAAGCTTTTTCTGTGCTCAGCCCAGCAGTGATGCAGCTTTGCTTTTATGAGATACCAGAGTCAGGCTTTCAGCAGCATAACTGACCGACTTGTGGAGCGGACACAGGAGCATTCTGTGCCCTGCCGCCTCGCTGAGTCCTTTTTAAAATATTCATTCAGAATGTCCCGGAGCCTTTTAGTCCACATCAAACAGGAGCAGCACTGAGCTGATGCTTCCAGAGAAAAACAGAAGCACCGGGTAAACAGGAACTCCATTTCTATAAATATTTATGGACTTAATATACTCTGACCTGTTTTTGTTTCTTTTTGCTTTAGAAAAAATATTAAAATTATTTTAGATATCCAGGATTTCTCAGAAGAGTTGAGTCTTTAAGAAGAGCTGGTGGGTTTGTCTCTGAGGTGTGAAGTCTTCTTACCAAGTCTTCTTTCTGAACATTTGGATGAGTCCAGAGAGTCCATCCATCATTCATCCATCCATCCATCATTCATCCATCCATCCATCATTCATCCATCCATCATTTTCTCTTCACTTTATACATGCTTCCATTAGGTAACATTATTAGACAGCATGGCATAAAGTTCCATTGCTATGCTGATGATACTCAGCTGTACTTATCTATAAAACCAGATGAACCCAATAGGTTGGTCAGACTACAAGCATGTCTTAAAGACATAAAGACCTGGATGACTCAGAACTGTCTGCTTCTAAATTCAGACAAACTGAAGTCGTTATCTTTGGACCTGAGCGCTTCAGGGAGAAACTGTCTGCTTCTATAGTTACTCTGGATGGTATTTCCTTAGCTTCTGGTCCTACAGTGAGGAACCTCTGAGTTATTTCTGACCGGGATCTGTCCTCTGACTCACATGTAAAACAGCTTTCTGGGACTGCCTTCTTTCACCTTGGTAATATTGTTAAAATCAGGAACATCCTGTCTCAAAGTGAAGCAGAAAAACTGCTCCATGCATCTGTTCCTGCAGGATTGGACTGCTGTAATGAACCTACATCTCAAACAGTAGGTCTGTGTCCTGAATCTGCCCAAAGGTGAATAATCAGCATCAGGACACGGACACATGCACACTTAGTGATTAACCTGCCAGAACAGAGATGATGTAATGTTGCAGAGGCTTAAAGCCACAGCAGCCCAATGATCTTCCATCATTCAGAGAGTTCACTGGAGCTCGTGCACATCATGTCCCGAAGTGATGGAGCAGAGAAAGAGAGCTATTTACAGAGTCTGAAAGGCTGTGAGGATGCAGAGCTGTGGCATGTGTGCTTCTCTTTTATCTTTTCCTCTCCTGTTCACTGCTTTGGTTCTAACATCAGTGGGTTTATACACAGTGTGCTATCAGCAGGTGTTCACTTCACATTTTTCTACTATTGTTTTAACACTCATCTCAGCACAGAACACATTCCATCATCCTTTTCTTCACTGTGCAGATATGACAGAGGACGACTTTCTAAACTTTACTCCAGCAACACTTGGTATAATTCACAGTTACTTTAAAGCAGACTGACAGAAAGCTGGAGATAAAGTTGCGTTCCTCTAATTTAGAAGACTCTCAATTAGTCTGGAAAGATAGTTTAATAACGTATAAGAAAGCCCTTCGTAAAGCTAGAACTGCTTATTATTCATCATTGATAGAAGAGAATAAGAATAATCCCAGGTTTCTCTTCAGCACTGTAGCCGTTCGACTAAGAGTCCGAGCTCTGCTGAGCCAGTTATTCCTTTAACTCTCAGCAGTGATGATTTCATGAGCTTCTTTTTTAATAAAATAGTTTCTATCAGAGATAAGATTGATGGAGTCCTTCCCACTATTATCAGTGATGTATCATCAAGTACAGCAGCTTTAGAAGTATCTTTAGAACCTGATTTGTATTTAGACGGCTTCTGTCCAGTTGATCTCTCTGAACTAACAACAGCAATAGTCTCTTCTAAACCATCAACTTGTGTTTTAGACCCAATCCCAACCAGACTGTTCAAGGAGGTTTTCCCCTTCATCAGTTTCCTGCTTCTGAAGAGTGCAGACGTGTCTCTGCTTCCTCCTGCTGCTTACTGCTTTATTCACTTTGAAATCATTTTACTTCTTTCCACAAGTCTTGGATATAATTTTATTCTTTTTCTTTTAAGTGAACTGTACAAAAGGTACTTAGCTGATGACGAGTGACGAAAGAGGATCTGGCTATGAACATGGAAAAACCTGGAGACTAAATACTGAGGGTGATTGGTGAATGAGTGCAGCTGATGGGGAAAACACAGGTGAGGGAAGTGAAGCTGATGGCAGGGCAGGAGAAAGAAGGTGGCATGGCAAAACTAAAATGACAACCTGAACCTAAAACTTAACAAAACAAAGACATGGTAAAAACTAAGAACTAAACACAAACTAAAAACGTGGCAAAACTCCACAGACATGACACATATCCACACATTCAGGATCTGCTTCATCCCAACAACACTCAGAATAAGACACGCTAAAGTTCACACTGCAACACACAGACAGATAAAGCTGCAAGTCAACGGGTCAAAGGTGGCAGAGATTAAGGTGGTTCTGCTCTGCCTCACAGGGGATTAAACAGCAGACTTTACAGACCACTGACTCCCCACTTCAGCACAAAGAAGCAGAAAAGAAAACGGCTCTCTGGCCTCATTCCTGGTGTCAGCTCCCTGACAGCCACCAGCCCTCCAGGATTCCAGGATTCCAGGATTCCACCTCCCTGACCTGAACTGCAGAGGTCAGAAAACTCACAAACCTCTCCTCAGCTGAGCCGTGCACGTACAACATCTAACCTTTTAAACAATAAGCAGCTTTCTGGCTGCTGCTGATGCCAGCTGCATGTCTCTGGATGCTGCAGTGTCCTCAGCACAGACCAAACAGAGCTGTGTTATTAATGAGGACGTCTTTCAGCTCGGTTAGAAAGGTAAATACACCCTCTGAAGGCTGGTCAGGGTGGGCTGCTGCACAGATGTCACATCAGAGAGGACTCAGTGATTCAGCCTGAAATAACAATGATCACTCTGGGAAAACCACCCACAGTCTGCATCACATTCACTGGTTAACTTTTAGTAATCCACATTCACTGGGTAACTTTTAGTAATCCACTGTTGACCACAACATTCTTTAATTATTAATTCATTCTGTTGTTATTGCAGGCTTCACATCTGCCCACTTGTTTGGTATAAATGATCATATAAACAGCAGCTTTGTGTGTTGGCTTCTCCAAAGCTTCTGATTCTGTAGCAAGACAATCAAATGCCATTAAATTCCAAATTAGTCCAATTCATATGGAAACATGTCAAACACATGAATTAGCTTCTCTTCATCGGCTCCCTGTTAAATTCAGAATAAAATCCAAGATTCTTCTCGTCACAAATAAAGCTCTTAATGACCGAGCTCCATCACATCTTAAAGATCTCATAAGATATTTTCCTAACAGAGCCTTCAGTTATCAGGCCCCTCTCTGTGGAACCAGCTGCCAGTTTGGGAGGCAGAGCCTTCAGTTATCAGGCCCCTCTCTGTGGAACCAGCTGCCAGTTTGGGAGGCAGAGCCTTCAGTTATCAGGCCCCTCTCTGAGGAACCAGCTGCCAGTTTGGGAGGCAGAGCCTTCAGTTATCAGGCCCCTCTCTGTGGAACCAGCTGCCAGTTTGGGAGGCAGAGCCTTCAGTTATCAGGCCCCTCTCTGTGGAACCAGCTGCCAGTTTGGGAGGCAGAGCCTTCAGTTATCAGGCCCCTCTCTGTGGAACCAGCTGCCAGTTTGGCTTCAGGAAGCAGACACCCTTTCCACTTTTAAGGGTTAGGGTTAAAACTTTCCTTTCTGATAAAGCTTATAGTTAGGGATGGCCTAGTTTTACACACACACACACAACCTTTCCCATAGGACAGTACCCTGACATCCATTCATTATAGCTTTAACCCAACCCTCAGAGATGAGGCTTTGCTTCATTCTTTACTCCCATCAGTGTCAGTGGTTACAGCAGAAAATGTCCGGATGAGGTAACGAAAACATGGAGACGCTTTTACAGCGGAGGATTACCCAGCTGTGGAGTATCAGTCTTTCATCCTGCTAAATGAAAGGCTCTCAGATGGTCTGGGTGTTGCATAAGTGAGGCAGTCCCTGCATAAGCTGATTATGTGGGAGACTCATATTCATTTCATCATCAGGGCTGAGTGGTGGGGCTCAGAGAGCTGCTCCCCTCAGCTTTCCACCTCCATCTGAAACTGTGTGTGATGTACTGACCTCAGCACGTTGTCTGGAGAAAGCTGTGGGGACCACGTGGGCGTAGTTATATGTTCACACAGAGGAGCTCAGGTGGGGCATCGATCAGCTCCATGTCACCTCCAATGATGCTCCATTATTGAAAAATGGAGGGATGAATGGACGGACGGACGGACGGATGGGGGTACCCAGCCTGTTATCAGTGACCACCCTCTCACAGAATCTGTCCTTTATCCACACATTCACATTCACCCTCTGTTACTATGACCTGCTCCATCTGTTTCCATGGTAACCCAACAGAATAAGTTACTTATTATAGGATGGTCTCAGCTGGCAGGTGAGACTAAAGGGTTGGAAATTGTGTGAAGACCATCGATTGCAAAGCCAATCAAACTGATTCTTTATTTGCTTCCAAACTGGTGAGAGGTATAACATTTATAAAGAAAAATGTCCTATTTAATGTCCGGTTTTAGAACATGGCTGCTCTGTTAATATGACACTTTAAAGATGAGTAGCATTATAAGTTTTTTTATGGTCTCTGTAGAGAAACAGGCTTGTATCGTACAGCTCTGACGGCAATCATTTATTTCTCCTCCATTGTTTTCCTCTCTTTCTGCCTTTTTTCGCTCTTTTCCATCTTTCCGCTACTCATTTGCATAAAGTTGCACTTTTACAGGAGTGCATAAGTTGAGTCAACTAAGAAATGTATGTTGCCTGAATTATTCTGATTGAACTGATTAGTTGGGCGCAGAAAAACTTGATATTTTAAGTACCCAACACAAATCCTTTTTTACAGCCAATCAGATATTGAAGTGATATACTTATCCTTCAAAAGGCCAAACAGAAAATCCAAGAGACAAGTGAAATAGTAAATTCAAAAACTGAGAACCAGCTGGGAGGAAGTCACAGGGGAAAATAAATGCACCCAGTGATCTGCCAAGGAAGAAATGTGTGCTGAGGGAGAGATTACAAACTGAACGGCAGGTTAGGCAAAGGGCAAATGAAACCGGGTGTTACACATGGAGCAGAAAACTAACAGAAGTGACCGAAGGAACAGGACTATGTAAAAAAAAACAGGAAGTAACAAAAAGCCAAGGTTCATGACAGCAGGTACGTCATTAATGAGAATCCCCCCATCGTAAAAACTAAACTAACAGCAAAGCTGCAGCTGTCTGATGGAGGAGCTTCATCAGCTCAGCTGCTGGACTGTTTGAGAATAAAATCAGTTAAATGAGCACATCAGGTCCAACTGACTCAGGAGGCTGCACCTCGGGAAGTAAAGATGTCCTCCTACAAGCAGGGTTTTGGTCTAAACTTCCTCAGTCCACCTGTTGAACCCCTCATAAATTTTGGATAAAAGCATCTGCTGGATGCAGTGAAATGTAACATGTTTCCTTTAGCGTTTAGCCTTTTTGTTATGCTGCTGCCATGGAAAACAGTTCAGGCTCCAAATATAAATCTGTGCTCATTAATGCTATTCGACTGTTGTGCACATAAAATAATGACACACTGACTAAACTGAATACATTTATTGTAGGAGCACTTTTCTTTTTTAATGTTTGAATAAACTTGTGTCTATGAGCCATGTGTGAACAAGTATGTTCTGTATGTTCAGGGTAAAAACGTGAAGTTTAGTTACAGTTAAACATGGAAACCATGGAACCATGAAACCCTGGAACCATGTAAACCAATGAAACCATGTAAACCATTGAAACCATGGAACCATGAAATCCTGGAACCATGTAAACCAATGAAACCATGAAACCATGGAAACCATGGAAACCATGAAGCCATGGGACCATGAAACCATGGAAACCATGGAACCATGGAAACCATAAAACCATGGAACCATGTAAACCATTGAAACCATGTAACCATGAAACCATGGAACCCTGGAACCATGTAAACCATAAAACCATGGAACCATGAAACCATGAAAACATGAAAACCATGAAACCATGAAACCATGTAAACCATGAAACCATGGAAACCATGTAAACCATTGGAACCATGAAACCATGGAACAATGGAAACCATGTAAACCATGTAAACCCTGGAACCCTGGAACCATGGAAACCATAAAACCATGGAACCATGTAAACCATTGAAACCATGGAACCATGTAACCATGGAAGCCTGGAACCATGTAAACCATGGAACCATGAAACCATGGAAGCCTGGAACCATGTAAACCATGGAACCATGAAACCATGGAAGCCTGGAACCATGTAAACCATGGAACCATGAAACCATGAAAACCATGAAACCATGAAAACCATGAAACCATGAAACCCTGGAACCATGTAAACCATAAATCCATGGAACCATGAAACCATTAAACCATGAAAACCATGAAACCATGAAAACCATGAAACCATGGAACCATGTAAACCATAAAACCATGGAACCATGGAACCATGTAAACCATTGGAACCATGGGACCATGAAACCATGTAAACCATGAAACCATGGAAACCATTGGAACCATGGAAACCATAAAACCATGGAACCATGTAAACCATTGAAACCATGGAACCATGAAACCATGGAACCATGTAAACCATTGAAACCATGGAACCATGAAACCATGGAAACCTGGAACCATGTAAACCATAAAACCATGGAACCATGAAACCATGGAACCATGTAAACCATAAAACCATGAAACCATGAAACCCAAAAATCATGGAACCATGGAAACCATAAAACCATGGAACCATGGAACCCTGGAACCATGTAAACCATTGAAACCATGTAACCATGAAACCATGGAACCATGAAACCATTAAACCATGTAACCATGGAAGCCTGGAACCATGTAAACTACGGAACCATGGAACCATGAAACCATGAAACCATGAAACCCTGGAACCATGTAAACCATAAAACCATGGAACCATGAAACCATTAAACCATGTAACCATGGAAGGCTGGAACCATGTAAACCATTGAAACCATGGAACCATGAAACCATGAAGCCATGGGACCATGAAATCATGTAAACCATGAAACCATGGAACCATGGAAACCATGGAAACCATTGGAACCATGGAAACCATAAAACCATGGAACCATGTAAACCATTGAAACCATGGAACCATGAAAACCATGAAACCATGGAACCATGGAACCATGTAACCCTGGAACCATGGAAACATGGAAACCATGGAACCATGAAACCATGAAAACCATGAAACCATGGAACCCTGGAACCATGGAAACATGGAAACCATGAAACCCTGGAAACCATAAAACCATGTAAACCCTGGAACCCTGGAAACCATAAAACCATGGAACCATGAAGCCATGGAAACCATGGAAACCATGAAACCATGGAACCATGGAACCATGGATATAGTCCTGTTAATGTTTTTGATTTCACAGTTTAAGTTTTGTCATCCGGCTCAGCCTTTTGTTTAACTTTGTTTTTGTGAATAAAGTTTTGCTTTTTAACACCTGAGTCTGTGTCCTACCAACCCTCCCATCCTGACAGATATTCTGACTCATCGAGAACTCATGGTTCCCCTCTCAGTGGGAGAAGAAGATATAAAAGTGGACATGAAAGCCAGGCCGGACTTTCTGCAGTCGTTATAAGAACAAAAGAAAGTTCCTGTGGTCTCAGAGCTTCTCTTCACTCTTCTTCTGACATCAAACCACAATAAGCATGTAACTCCATCCATCATCCTCTGAGTTTCTGCACAACGTTCAGAGTCAGAGGGAGGTTTGTTCTCTTCCTTCTGCAGATACAGACGAGCTCAGCACCACAGAAATCAGGGGAAAGGGTTTGTTACATTTCAGTTTTCAGTTTTCACAGCAGACATTAATCACATGTTGTATGTTCATGTCTGTGAGAGACTGAAATGTTCTGCATCCATCATCCATTGTGGCCCTTGGCTCAGTCAGTTTCCTCTGGGAACATCCAAGGGCTGAGACTTTATGGAGCAAACATTCTAACAGCTGTAAACTAAAACCATGTAAACATGAGATCTGAATTCTGGGATGTTAAGATCAACACAATTTGTTGCTCATCTTCTGGGATAAACAAAGGTAAACACATCAGTCAGAGGAGCTTTAACCAAACACAGCATGAGCACAGGTAACACACAGGAAGGGCTTCGGGTTTCTGCCAACATAAAGATGAAGATGAAGCTTTTACCCTGCAGAGGTTTAATTCTGCTGCCAGGCTCCATCAACTTGTGTGGAACCATCAGATCCATACTGGTTAGAAACTGTGACATCACAAAGTCCTGGCCAGAATCTAAAGTTGGGTCCTGTGTCTGTCTTTGTAATGTTGGAGCCTGGAATCTGCTCATTTCCTGCTCTGCTGCTGGCTCTGCCACTAATTGCTCTCATGATGTTCACCTGTGCCTGGTTAATGGTTGCTGTCTCTCACTCTAGCCTCTGCCTATATCAGCTCATTCCAGCCAGATTATCTCAAGCCTCACAACCAGCAGATGTCTCGCCTCACCTCGCTGCCTTGTCTTTCTGATCTACTGTCCTGACCATTGCCTGTGGCCTGAGTTTGTTTTGTGGATTAGAACCCTTTACTTCCAGAAGACCTTCTTGGATCCTCAGGATCCTGTTTTTGGATAAACCCTGACCGACTTGTCTAGACCTGTTCTCAGCATCCAGGAGCAGAATCTGATCATCGCGGATCAACATCTTTATAGGAGGATTATCCGAACTCCTGTCCTGCACCTTTGGTCCAATAAACCTTTTGTCACTAAGCTTGTGTCTGGTTGAATTATCGGGTTTTCTGATCTGGTCATTACAGTCTTTGCAAACTGGTGTGTGTTCTGTTTCCACCTGATGTGAATTAGATGGGTTAGGGTTTGATGGGTTAGGGTTAGATGGGTTAGATGGGTTAGGGTTTGATGGGTTAGGGTTAGATGGGTTAGGGTTAGATGAGTTAGGGCTAGATGGGTTAGATGAGTTAGGTTTAGATGGGTTAGGGTTGGATGGGTTAGATAGATTAGGTTAGATGAGTTAGGGCTAGATGGGTTAGATGAGTTAGGTTTAGATGGGTTAGGGTTGGATGGGTTAGATGGGTTAGATGGGTTAGGGTTAGATGGGTTAGATGGGTTAGGGTTAGATGGGTTGGATGGGTTAAGGTTAGATGGGTTGGATGGGTTGGGGTTGATGGGTTAGGGTTAGATGGGTTAGATGGTTAGGGTTTGATGGATTAGGGTTAGATGGGTTGGATGGGTTAAGGTTAGATGGGTTGGATGGGTTGGGGTTGATGGGTTAGGGTTAGATGGGTTAGATGGTTAGGGTTTGATGGATTAGGGTTAGATGGGTTAGGGTTAGATGAGTTAGATGGGTTAGATGGGTTAGGGTTAGATGAGTTAGATGGGTTAGAAGGGTTAGGTTTAGATGGGTTAGGGTTAGATGGGTTAGATGGGTTAGGGTTAGAAGGGTTGGGGTTAGATGCGTTAGGGTTAGATGGGTTAGATGGGTTAGGGTTAGAAGGGTTAGGGTTAGATGAGTTAGATGGGTTAGATGGGTTAGGGTTAGATGGGTTAGGGTTAGATGGGTTAGATGGGTTAGGGTTAGATGGGTTAGATGGGTTAGGGTTAGATGGGTTAGATGGGTTAGGGTTAGAAGGGTTAGGGTTAGATGGGTTAGATGGGTTAGGGTTTGATGCATTAGATGGGTTAGATGGGTTAGGGTTAGAAGGGTTAGGGTTAGAAGGGTTAGGGTTAGATGGGTTAGGGTTCGAAGCGTTAGATGGGTTATGGTTAGAAGGGTTAGGGTTAGAAGGGTTAGGGTTAGATGAGTTAGATGGGTTAGGGTTTGATGGGTTAGGGTTGGGGTTAGGGTTAGGTGAGTTAGGGCTAGATGGGTTAGATGAGTTAGGTTTAGATGGGTTAGGGTTGGATGGGTTAGATGGGTTAGATGGGTTAGGGTTAGATGGGTTGGATGGGTTAAGGTTAGATGGGTTGGATGGGTTGGGGTTGATGGGTTAGGGTTAGATGGGTTAGATGGTTAGGGTTTGATGGATTAGGGTTAGATGGGTTAGGGTTAGATGAGTTAGATGGGTTAGATGGGTTAGGGTTAGGGTTAGGGTTAGATGAGTTAGATGGGTTAGATGGGTTAGGGTTAGAAGGGTTAGGGTTAGATGCGTTAGATGGGTTAGGGTTAGAAGGGTTAGGGTTAGATGAGTTAGATGGGTTAGATGGGTTAGGGTTAGAAGGGTTAGGGTTAGATGGGTTAGATGGGTTAGGGTTAGGGTTAGAAGGGTTAGATGGGTTAGGGTTAGATGGGTTAGATGGGTTAGGGTTAGAAGGGTTAGGATTAGATGGGTTAGATGGGTTAGGGTTTGATGCATTAGATGGGTTAGATGGGTTAGGGTTAGAAGGGTTAGGGTTAGAACGGTTAGGGTTAGATGGGTTAGGGTTCGAAGCGTTAGATGGGTTATGGTTAGAAGGGTTAGGGTTAGAAGGGTTAGGGTTAGATGAGTTAGATGGGTTAGATAGGGTTAGGGTTAGGGTTAGATGGGTTAGGGTTAGAAGGGTTAGGGTTAGATGAGTTAGATGGGTTAGATGGGTTAGTGTTAGAAGGGTTAGGGTTAGATGGGTTAGATGGGTTAGGGTTAGATGGGTTAGATGGGTTAGGGTTAGAAGGGTTAGGGTTAGAAGGGTTAGGGTTAGATGGGTTAGATGGGTTAGGGTTTGATGCATTAGATGGGTTAGATGGGTTAGGGTTAGAAGGGTTAGGGTTAGAAGGGTTAGGGTTAGATGGGTTAGGGTTCGAAGCGTTAGATGGGTTATGGTTAGAAGGGTTAGGGTTAGAAGGGTTAGGGTTAGATGAGTTAGATGGGTTAGGGTTTGATGGGTTAGGGTTAGGGTTAGGTGAGTTAGGGCTAGATGGGTTAGATGAGTTAGGTTTAGATGGGTTAGGGTTGGATGGGTTAGATGGGTTAGATGGGTTAGGGTTAGATGGGTTGGATGGGTTAAGGTTAGATGGGTTGGATGGGTTGGGGTTGATGGGTTAGGGTTAGATGGGTTAGATGGTTAGGGTTTGATGGATTAGGGTTAGATGGGTTAGGGTTAGATGAGTTAGATGGGTTAGATGGGTTAGGGTTAGATGAGTTAGATGGGTTAGATGGGTTAGGGTTAGAAGGGTTAGGGTTAGATGCGTTAGATGGGTTAGGGTTAGAAGGGTTAGGGTTAGATGAGTTAGATGGGTTAGATGGGTTAGGGTTAGAAGGGTTAGGGTTAGATGGGTTAGATGGGTTAGGGTTAGGGTTAGAAGGGTTAGATGGGTTAGGGTTAGATGGGTTAGAAGGGTTAGGATTAGATGGGTTAGATGGGTTAGGGTTTGATGCATTAGATGGGTTAGATGGGTTAGGGTTAGAAGGGTTAGGGTTAGATGGGTTAGGGTTCGAAGCGTTAGATGGGTTATGGTTAGAAGGGTTAGGGTTAGAAGGGTTAGGGTTAGATGAGTTAGATGGGTTAGATGGGTTAGGGTTAGAAGGGTTAGGGTTAGATGGGTTAGGGTTAGAAGGGTTAGGGTTAGATGAGTTAGATGGGTTAGATAGGGTTAGGGTTAGGGTTAGGGTTAGATGGGTTAGATGGGTTAGGGTTAGAAGGGTTAGGGTTAGAAGGGTTAGGGTTAGATGAGTTAGATGGGTTAGATGGGTTAGATGGGTTAGGGTTAGAAGGGTTAGGGTTAGATGGGTTAGATGGGTTAGGGTTAGATGGGTTAGATGGGTTAGGGTTAGGGTTTGATGCATTAGATGGGTTAGATGGGTTAGATGGGTTAGGGTTAGAAGGGTTAGGGTTAGAAGGGTTAGGGTTAGATGGGTTAGGGTTAGATGGGTTAGGGTTCGAAGCGTTAGATGGGTTATGGTTAGAAGGGTTAGGGTTAGAAGGGTTAGGGTTAGGGTTTGATGGATTAGATGGGTTAGGGTTAGATGGGTTAGGGTGAGATGGGTTAGGGTTAGATGGGTTACAGAATCATGTGAACCAGCCTCTCTGCAACATGAGGCTGCTTTTCTGATCCAGTAAACACAGCTGCAGCATTTTCTGTAACGTGCACAGGTCACAGAGCTTTCTGTAACGTGCACAGGTCTGTAACGTGCACGGGTCTGTAACGTGCACAGGTCTTTAATGTGCACAGGTCTGTCACGTGCACAGGTCACAGTGCTTTCTGTAACGTGCACATCTTCAGCTCCACACGGCGTCTGATGCCCACCCTCTCGGTTCACTGATTGGCTGTAATATAAAACCCAAGAGCTTTATTGGAGTGTGTTAGCTGTGCAGCCACACGAGGACTGTTTCACATCTCTCGTCTGGATGAGAAACAAAAGAGCCTTTCTTCTCTCTGGACAGTTTATCCTCTCTGGTAACAACAGAGTGAATGTATGAGGCTAATCGCTGAGCACTGGGCCTCAGATAGCTGTGGTAATGCATGAGTTGGTCTGAACATCAACTACAGAACTGGTCCCCTCACCTCAGAGATAACGGAGGAGGCTGAACGCAAATCATTTTATCCCAAACAAATACTTATTTTTATTTTTTCATCTTCTTTCCTGTCCCTCATTATGTCTGCAGAATTGTAATCTGAATACCGTTTAATGCCAAACACATTTGCTTTGCCAAGTAGGCCGACTGGTTATTTGGTTATTTATTCCTTATTGTTGCAATACATTACATGTGATAGTGCTGAAGATGACTGGGGAAGAGGGGAAGAGGGAAGGCAAAGAAAGAAAAATGAGACAGAGATGGAAAAAAAGAGAAAACAATGAAAAATTGGACAAAACCAGACAACTAGCTGCTATATCTGTAGAAACCAAACAGAAAACCATCCTACGGCCTCTGTGGGGAAACCAGGCGGAGCACCGGCAGGAAGACAAACAGAGAAAAACAACAACAACAACAACACCAGCAGGAAGTACATAAAACTTAACTGTGGATACGGCTGGTTTAAAACCACAAGACGACACATCAGCTGTATAGATTTTTTTTTTTTTCGTTAGCACAAGTTTCTTGTGTTTACCTTGAATAGGGATGGCTCAGGTAATCCTGAAACATCCCATAGTTAAGCTGCTATAGTCCTAGACTGCTGGGGGGCCTCATCTGTCACACCTTTCCTCACTTTACTCTCTTTATGTATATGTGATATTATTGTGGTCATTAACTCGTGTTTCCCTGTTCCAACAGATATCCTTTGAATGGTGTTACAGTGCCGCCGCCGCCCCCAGCGATCAGAAGCAGGCTGAGAGGAAGACCTTGTGTTCTCAAGGTCTACAGAGACCAATCTCAGGTGTTCCCAGGTGTGAGGAGGCCATTCTCAGGTGTTCCCAGGTGTTCCCAGGTGTAAGGAGACCAGTCTCAGGTGTTCCCAGGTGTGAGGAGGCCATTCTCAGGTGTTCCCAGGTGTAAGGAGACCATTCTCAGGTGTTCCCAGGTGTAAGGAGACCATTCTCAGGTGTTCCCAGGTGTAAGGAGACCAGTCTCAGGTGTTCCCAGGTGTAAGGAGACCATTCTCAGACGTTTCACCTCTCATACAAAAGGCTTCTTCAGTTCTGAAGTGAAGCTTCAGGCTCTTATGAATACCATGACCTCGATGACCGAGAATCTTCAACAGCACGTTGGGGGGTTCAGTGAATAAACCCTACGGGAGTAACGCTGTTTTACAGAATTTACAGACAACGTTCTGTAAAATCTGAGCAAGAGGACAGAAGAACTAAAAGTTGTGGCTTCAGCTCGTTCAAACTGTCTCTCAGAGGTGAAACCTGCCGGCTCCACTGTCTCTGCAGCAGAACTGCAGTCGTCCACAGGTCCACACATGTCAGCAGGGTGTGTTTGCACAGAAAGACGTCAGGCTTCGGTGTGGTCTGCAGCTCTGCTGACAGGTGCATTAGTGCCCTCATATCTGCTGGGAAAGCAAACACCGTGCAGCTCCGTCATTTTGTCCTTTGTGTGCAGAAACTGTGTTTCCAAGTCATTTCACCTTTAAACATTTATCCAACTGGACAAGAAAAACGTCCTGTCAAAGAGTTTGTAAAAAACATGAAGAAGATGCAAACACCTGGAGGGGCTTAAAAGAATGGCAGAAGAGGCTAAATATACTAAATATATGCAGATAAAAGGTATATTCACTTAGAAATGAGAAACTTTCATCCATTACGGGCTGCAGACTGAACTGTGAGCTTTCAGACTCTGATGGGTCCTTCTGACCTCATGGGTCAAACAGAATTAATTCAATTCAGTTTTATTTATAAAGCACCAAATCACAACAAATGTCAGGAATCAAAAAGGAAAGTTTTAAATCTTATCTGTCTGCTTCCTGGTGAACTTCATCAAATAAAGAAGGCTGAGCACTAAAAACATTTTAAATCACAGTTTTAGTTTGAATGTCCTAATGGTTTGAGTTAAAATGAGTTAAAATGAATAAATGCAGAGATGTGCTTGTTCCTGTACTTCAGAACTGTTTTATGTTCATATTCATCGAATTCAGAGGAGCTCAGTGAAAAATGAATAAGGGTTAGGGTTAGTTTATAAATAAACTCGCTTATTTCATGACTGTGAAGCTCAGATTTTGTTTGGTGAACTATGAACTTGAGCTAATTCATTCTTAATCTGTGTGAACTAAACCTTTAACTAGTTTTTGGGAACTTGCTCATAATTTGGTTCAAACTGGACACAATGAGAAGTTTTAAAAAGTTTGTTGTGAGGCGCCTGTTCGTGCATGAGAGTGCATGAGTGTGCATGAGTGTGCATGAGTGTGCATGAGTGCATGAGTGCATGAGAGCTCTGTGAGGGGGGGTGAGTCTCACCTGAGAGGTCGACAGGATGAAGATGGAGGATAAACCAGCCACAGCCTGCTGGACCATAACAGCCATCAGTGTATTTATCATGTTTGTCACGTCCATGAGGTTTTCCATCTTCATAGTTTTATGTTTTATCATGTTTTAGGTTGTTTCATGTCTCCGTTTTTGAGTTCATATTAAGTTCATATTTTAGGTTTTGCCGTTGTTTTTCCCTCAGTCAGTTCATTAGCTTCACTCATGTCATCTGTGTTCATTGTCCCCAGCTGCACCCATTCACCAATCACCCTCAGGTTAGTATTTAGTTCCCAGGCTCCACTGTCATTTTGTGAAATCCTCTTTCTGTTTGTCACCCCTGACGCCAGGCCAGGCCACGCCACGCCTAAAGATAAGTGGTTTTTCATGTCATTCCAAGTCTTTTGTTTCTTTAGTCAAAGTCAAATTCATGTTTTTGGTTCCACATTCTAGTTTTGTCATCCGGCTCAGCCGCACTTCTTGTTAAATCTTTTTTTTTTTTTTTTAATAAACCAAGTTTTGCTTTACACCTCTGGAGTCTTCATCCGTGTCCTGCCAACCAGTATCTGACAATGATGAACCCACATGACGTGGCTGGGTTCATGACTCTGGTCAGAGACGGGCTTCACCTGAAGGCTCAGCAGAAAGAAGAGGATGAAAATCATGAAGAACCCTTTCTCCTTTTTCTCCAGAAGGGCCTGTTGTTGTTTTTAAAGTTAATAAATAAACATCTTGACTTTCAGTTCAGTTTGATCAGAGTCCAGTCAGGGAACGATATTCAAAAACAGTTTGAATCTTTACATCCCTTTGAATTCCTTTAGTTTATTAGAATAAATTCAGATTTCCTTGGTGAATATATTCCTGGAGTCTAAACAGACTCTGAACAGTTGATAAATTCACCATTTCAGCGAACCCGGCCTAAAAATACGGTGAGTGAATTATTTATGGGTTTTTATGTGTGAGAGTAGATCTGCAGATATCCGCTGCCTCAGTGAGAACCCAAACAGAACCCTAACAGAACCTCAGTCCTGCTGCTCCCCCACATTAACCCAAACAGAACCCTAACAGAACCTCAGTCCTGCTGCTCCCCCACATTAACCCAAACAGAACCCAACAGAACCCCATCCCTGCTGCCTTCTGACCCAGAGAACAGATGAACAGCCTTTGCACCACCTCTCAGACGGATTAGGAAACTTTTGCCCCTGCAGCAGCTTCATGGAATCGGCTCCTCACATTGGCTGCCTGCCTCACCGCCCCCTGAGGTCGTCCAATCAGGACGTCTGCTGCTGTGTTCAGCCTGTGTTCACAGTGCCCCGCTGCCTCTGAGCAGCACAAAGACCCGTCTGTAGGATCCACCTTTCCTCAGGGACCTGAAATATGCACCGAAAGACGAGTTTTATACACCTGCAGACATCTCAGGGTCCAGCCACCAACGTGATGGTGTCAAAAAGTTCCCAAAAGTTCCCTCCGAGGAACCAGCCCCAGTCTGAAGCAGAATGACAGAACATCTCAGGGTCCAACCACCGTGATGGTGTCCAAAAGTTCCCAGAAATGTGCTCCGTAACTCTTTTAGAGGAACCAGCCCCAGTCTGAAGCAGAATGAAGGTTTGACAGCAGAGGAAACACAGCGAGGATCTTTCTTATTGAACTGAAGCTTCATCTCAGCTTTTTACGGGCTGAAAACACCAACCAGCAGCCTTTAGACTCAATAACAGACCTTTGACCTTTGACCTCTGACCTCTGACATAACATGTTGCAGCTCAACTGTTTCAGGAACACTGAGGATGCTTTTTAGTTTGACCACATCTCAGGTCAGGTGACTTTAAGTGTTCCTGATCAGCTACAGAGAGAAAACATGTTCAAATAAAACCAACTAATGATAACAAGGTTAACACTATAAAAACAATAATTTAAAAAGGTTAAATAAGTGCTCAGATTCCACAGTTTAAACCCTAACCCAAACTGAATAAAACAGCTGAATGTGCAGATCAGCTGCAGCTTCAGGTCAGAGACAGCAGCAGAACAAAGATGTTTCTGAAAGCTTCAGATGGAAGAAGCATCTAAACCCATCCAGCAGCTCTGGGGCCTAAAATCCAACCAAACAGACTAAAAGTGAACTTCAACACACTGAAGTTTCCAGTCAGGAATCAAGCCGCCTGGTTTGGATTCATTCTGCTCCAGAACCACCTTCTTTACTTCCTCTTGGTGGGAAAAGCTCGATAAATCTGTTTCTGAACCCTGAACCCTTACATCACAGAGTTCTGAGAGAATGGGCTGGAAAGTGTTTAAGCCGGTTCTGTGGTTCTGTGTGTCACACCATGGGACTCATGCTTTTAGTTTTATGTTTTAGGTTACGTTTTGATTTTCAGTTCATGTCTTGGTTTTGAGTTTTTAGTTTTGCCATTGTTTTTCCCCTCACCTGTCCAGTTTCACCAGCTGCACCTGGTCATCAATCACTTACTCCCTATTTAGTCTCCTGCCTCCCCTGTCAGTGTGTCGGATCTTTTCGTTGCCTTCGTGCCCTTCATGTCTTACCTGCCTTGTCACCGATGACCTGTCTTTTCCCATGTTCCTCGTCTTCTCCAAGTTAAAGCAATGCAATGTAACTTCTCAAAAAGCCCACTATGGAGCTCCCCCTACAGGCTTGGAGGTAATGTACGGTTACGCTGTCGTAAATACAACACCCTTTCACTTTCACGTTTGTTGACGAACCGGCGAGGAGTCAGAAGGTGCAAGCTATGTCGACCGAGAAGGTAAGAGTAATCAAATGTACCTGGGAGCGTGAGAGGGGTCTATTTGTTTTTGCGGTAGGTGTGCCAGAAAGCAAGTCGAAGTACTTCCGCTCAGCTCCCGGGCCGCTCCAGCAAAGTTACATAGCGCAGTTTTTCCAACTCAGACCCCCGAAGGGCATAGGAGACAGGCCAATCGTAATATTAAAACTCATTCTAGCCGCACAATTTTTTTCAAGCTGTTATTTTAAGGTAGAAATGTTACAAAGTACTGCTTTAAGTATTTATTTATTTCCATGCCATGCCTAGTTCTTTGTTTATTTTGCCACAGTTGTTTTTTGAATCCGGCTCAGCTGTGCCTTTGGTTTGAACTTTGTTTTTGTTTGTTAAATAAACCCAGAAAATGGACGCAGCGGACTCAGACCAGTTTTGGGACCTTTATGAAGAGCTGTGGCGCAGTTTGGAGCGGGACTCCGGGTTTGCGAGACTGCGAGCGGCTGGTGAGCTCCTGGTGTTCCTGTTGGCGAGGCGGGGGCTCAAGGGATGGAATGCTAACCTGGAGGACTTTGGCTTGGAGCCAGAAGAGGTAGCCGCAGGGTACAGCTCCTCTTCCTCAGGTTCACAGGACCCGCAGCCCCAGGACCCAGCAGCCGCCACAGTGTCCAGAGACCCAGACCAGGAGGCCGCAGGGCCTGACCACGAGGCCGCAGGGCCTGACCAAGAGGGCCTGACCAAGCCACACCCGCAGAGACTGACTTGGCCTCAGAGCCCATGGGGCCCTGGCCCATGGGCTCACGTTTTCGAGCCCCTCCCTCCCACCCCCAGACATTGGGGATGTCTGGGATCCTTCCCTTAAGGGGGGGGGGGCTCCTTCTCCTGCCACGTCATCGGATGTCCGGTGGTCCTGCGGTTCTGTGGTTCTCTGGTTCTGTGGCCTCAGCTCATGTTTTTATCTCACAGAAATACCTCTGAAATGTTCTCCAGGGATCCATTACTGAATGTTTTGTCTACAGAGTTCAGAGCAGACGCCCGTCTTCACGGCTCATTACCAGCTTTAAAAATGGCTGATTTGGCTGATTACTCAGAGGTAAGCTTTCCCCACTCTGGTCCCCATGAAGCCCATATCCTGTCCTCCAGCCCGGCTCTGCGTCCAGAAACAGAAGGGTGAACATTTCCTGAGAGTCTGAGGGGATTAGCACCATGAAGAGGAGTAATCCTCCGGTGGTTATGTGCCCCAGCATATCATTTTACTGCCCTAATCTGAGCCCGCCACAGAGGCAGATTAGAGTAACAGAAGGGATTAAACTCCAGGGAATGAGAGAAAAAGTCTGTGACGGGGGGGGGTTATTCCCATTAACTGGGTTATTTATAGAGTTATCATCACATTAAACACGTCATGTGATCACATCACCAGCCTGGTTCTGTCCTCCAGCATGTAAACTGAGGAGCCATTAGCCTAGCTTAGCATAAAGACTGGAGGAGGGTGGACACCAGCCTGGTTCTCTCCTCCAGCATGTAAACTGAGGAGCCATTAGCTGCCGGCTCACCTGAGCTGTTGCTGGGTGCAGCTTTGCTTTATGTTCTGCATCAACTTATTTTTATTCTCACCCTGAATCCGGCTGCTGGGAGCTGCTCTTCACTGTGATCTGTTCAGCTTCCACGGTTTGACCTCCAACTCGTCGTTTTCCCTTTGAATCTAAAACTCTGATTAAACTCCCAAACGCTCCTGTGCATGTGGTGCTGGAACGACATGTAGAACCGTAACAATCCAGATTTATCATAAAGAATGGAGCTGATGTTTTGGTAATAGTGAGGGATGCAGAGAGCAGGATCCCCCAGGTGATCACCCCAGGTGTTCACCCCAGGTGTTCACCCCAGGTGATCACCCCAGGTGTTCACCCCAGGTGATCACCCCAGGTGTTCACCCAGATGTTCACCCCAGGTGTTCACCCCAGGTGATCACCCCAGGTGAGCAGAGAAGACGACACGGCAGCTGATGTTAGGCCACATGTTTATTCAGTAGTTTCAGCTTATAGGTACAATACTGTCAGCTCAGCTACAAAAGTTCCACCTGAGCAGGAACACGTCCAAATGTAGGCACTTTGAGGGTTTCAAACATCGGTGAATATACATTTATATAGATTTATATATCTTTTCATACACTAGGAAAGGTCAAAGGTCAGGTGTCTAACAGGAAGCTAGGGAACAGGATGTGGCCACGATGGGGGGGGGCAGAAACTCTGAGTCTTTGGGGTTCAGTTCAGTCCACCAGGGAGGGCGGGGCTGCCCCAGGTGTTTACCGCAGGTGTTTACTACCTCAGGTGTTTACCTCCGCAGGTGTTTACTACCTCAGGTGTTTACTACCTCAGGTGTTTACCTCCGCAGGTGTTTCCTACCCCAGGCGTTTACCTCCGCAGGTGTTTACTACCTCAGGTGTTTACTACCTCAGGTGTTTACCTCCGCAGGTGTTTACTACCGCAGGTGTTTACTACCTCAGGTGTTTACCGCAGGTGTTTACTACCTCAGGTGTTTACTACCTCAGGTGTTTACTACCGCAGGTGTTTACCTCCGCAGGTGTTTACCTCCGCAGGTGTTTACTACCTCAGGTGTTTACTACCGCAGGTGTTTACTACCTCAGGTGTTTACCGCAGGTGTTAACCTCCGCAGGTGTTTACTACCGCAGGTCTTTACTACCTCAGGTGTTTACCTCAGGTGTTTACTACCGCAGGTCTTTACTACCTCAGGTGTTTACTACCTCAGGTGTTTACTACCGCAGGTCTTTACTACCTCAGATGTTTACTACCGCAGGTCTTTACTACCTCAGGTGTTTACTACCGCAGGTCTTTACTACCTCAGGTGTTTACTACCGCAGGTCTTTACTACCTCAGGTGTTTACTACCGCAGGTCTTTACTACCTCAGGTGTTTACTACCGCAGGTCTTTACTAACTCAGGTGTTTACCGCAGGTGTTTACTACCTCAGGTGTTTACTACCGCAGGTCTTTACTACCTCAGGTGTTTACCTCCGCAGGTGTTTACTACCTCAGGTGTTTACTACCTAAGGTGTTTACTACCGCAGGTCTTTACTACCTCAGGTGTTTACTACCGCAGGTCTTTACTACCTCAGGTGTTTACCTCCGCAGGTGTTTACTACCGCAGGTGTTTACTACCTCAGGTGTTTACCTCAGGTGTTTACCACAGGTCTTTACTACCTCAGGTGTTTACTACCTCAGGTGTTTACTACCTCAGGTGTTTACCGCAGGTGTTTACTACCTCAGGTGTTTACTACCTCAGGTGTTTACTACCTCAGGTGTTTACCGCAGGTGTTTACTACCTCAGGTGTTTACCTCAGGTTTTTACTACCTCAGGTGTTTACCGCAGGTGTTTACTACCTCAGGTGTTTACTACCGCAGGTGTTTACTACCCCAGGTGTTTACTACCGCAGGTGTTTACTACCGCAGGTGTTTACTACCTCAGGTGTTTACTACCGCAGGTGTTTACTACCTCAGGTGTTTACTACCGCAGGTGTTTACCCCAGGTGTTTACTACCTCAGGTGTTTACTACCTAAGGTGTTTACTACCGCAGGTCTTTACTACCTCAGGTGTTTACTGCAGGTGTTTACTACCTCAGGTGTTTACTACCTCAGGTGTTTACTACCGCAGGTCTTTACTACCTCAGGTGTTTACCTCCGCAGGTGTTTACTACCGCAGGTCTTTACTACCTCAGGTGTTTACCTCAGGTCTTTACCGCAGGTCTTTACTACCTCAGGTGTTTACTACCGCAGGTCTTTACTACCTCAGGTGTTTACTACCGCAGGTGTTTACTACCTCAGGTGTTTACTACCTCAGGTGTTTACTACCGCAGGTGTTTACCTCCGCAGGTGTTTACTACCTCAGGTGTTTACCTCCGCAGGTGTTTACTACCTCAGGTGTTTACTACCTCAGGTGTTTACCACCTCAGGTGTTTACCACCTCAGGTGTTTACCGCAGGTGTTTACTACCTCAGGTGTTTACCTCCGCAGGTGGTTACTACCGCAGGTGTTTACCTCCGCAGGTGTTTACCTCCGCAGGTGTTTACTACCTCAGGTGTTTACCTCCGCAGGTGGTTACTACCGCAGGTGTTTACCTCCGCAGGTGTTTACTACCTCAGGTGTTTACCTCCGCAGGTGTTTACCTCCGCAGGTGTTTACCTCGTGTTACTGCACAGCTGCACCAGGAGTGACCCCAGATGTGAGGGTCAGCAGCAGATCCATGTGATGTCACTGCGTGGACAGCCAGCAGTCGCCCTGCGGTGGCGTTTTAACTGTCGGGGGGGGGGTCTGACGACTGAAACATGGGAGCGCTGAGTAACAGGGGTCAGGGGAGGCAGAGGGAGGATGTGAGGGTGAGAGGAGGAGGAGTCAAACAATCTGAGGAGGAAACACTGAGCTGCAGGACGGCAGCAGGAAACAAGAAGATCAGCCAGACATGAAACAGAAGCTGTGGAGGCCGAGCCGACACATTTTTATCTGTAAAAGTTCAGCCGACAGGAGAAAGGTCAAACAGAAAAGTGATGTGGAACAGTCCTCAGTAACTGAAGGAGAACATTTACCTCAGCAGGGTTAATATGGACAACAAAGGCATGTATGTAACAGCAGAGAAGAGATAAATTAACAGACGTGAGGACAGATAAAAAGCTTTTTACTGAATAACTCAACCCTTTCTTACAGGTCACACTGCCACAGATCAGCGCCGTCGGTGACTGAAAGCAGCTTTAATGTTTCACTGTTTCATCCAACAACAGAAGGAAAAGATCTGCTTCTCCATGCAAACACTTTCCTTTGAGATATTTTACTGAAGTCAGCCGTCTGGGATGGACCGTGTGTCAGCCAGCTGTGGATCAGCTGATGGGGGCGGGGCTTTATGCATAGAACTCCTTGGTTGGGGCCTTCTGATAGGCTGCTCCGGAGGGCTTCCTCTCTCCCAGGTCGTAGCTGCCCTCGTCCTTCTTCCTCATGCGGTACACCAGCAGGAGGATGAGGAAGATGGCGAACAGGAAGCCGATCACGCCGCCTGCAATAACAGCTGAGAAAGAAAGACACTGTGAGTGATTAAAGGTCAAAGTGTCAAAGTCAACCGTTTATTTCCACAGCTGCCGTACAAATGTCACCACTGCTGAGACCAAACTGCTGAGACCAAACTGCTGAGACCAAACTGCTGAGACCGGTGCCATCTACCAATCAGAGACCGGTGCCATCTACCAATCAGAGACCGGTGCCATCTACCAATCAGAGACCGGTGCATTCTACCAATCAGAGACTGGTACCGGTAACATAGTTTAACTGGTGATCAGCTGGTTTTTAACACTGAACAGTCAGCTGATGGGGTCAAACAGGTGAAGGTCAGCTAACTGTTCACCGGGTTAAAGACCATTTGTTGGTTTAATCCTCCCAAGCTGCCAGCTGATTGGTCAGATCAGCTGGCGACTTCAGCAACAAGTTAACCTCCTATGACTCATCAACAGTCTGAATTTTGTCCCTCATAGTGCATCACTATTACTTTAAAATGAGTTTTTAGCTGCTGAGAGTTCATATCTTCGTGCTGTAAAACTGACAGCTCAGCTCTGCAGGACAGCAGGACAGCAGGGACACCTCAATGAATTCTGCTTCTATGAGCTTCTTTCTAGCTTCTTAATGTGTTCAGAGTCTGTGCTGCTGCTACAGTCTGCCCTCTGCTCCACTTCAGTTTCCACATGTTCCTGTAGGGAAAGCTGCTCAGCGCAGGGCAACAGTCATTCAATGCAGGCAGAATATAGGAAAACCAGTTCCTCACAAGTCATGCAGGGATGAAGAGGAATGGTTCTAATCTGGAGAAGAAGAATTTTCAGGCCTGATCCAAAGACTTTGTTCTTATTCTCCAAAAACACAGCTGAACTGAGTCAATCAGCAGGAGAGATTCAGTCCTGATTTCATTCTGCAGACTCAGCAGAGGAAAGTGATCTGAGTCAGGTCCCTTTTTATGTCATCAGAACATCAGGCCTGGAACATCGAGCCTGGAACATCAGGCCTGGAACATCAGGCCTGGAACATCAGGCCTGGAACATGTGTTCCACTGAAGCTGTTTACTGGAATATACCAACATGAGTTCCACTGACCTGCCAACACTTCGGTCCTCTGGAACAGATTCTCAGTGCGGACCTCCATGGGCTCCTGAGGAGATCCGGGGGAACCGGTCGTACTGGTCACCTGGTTCCTCTGCAGGTCCTCAGTGACTGGAGCTGGTGCCTGGGAGAGAGGAGCAGGGTGGGGGGGGGGTTAAAGGAGCAGTGGGGGGTGAGGAGCAGGGTGGGGGGGGTGAGGAGTAGGGATGGGAATTGACAAGATTTTTACGATTCCAATTCCATTTTCGATTCTGCTTAACGATTCGGTTCTTTGTCGGTTCCCTTATCGATTCTCATTTAGAGAAAAAGGACAACAAACCGGTCGATTAGCATCAACTGTGTTTAGTTTAGAAGTAACACGAGTCATGACCTCACAAACCCAACAACGGTGAGGTCCACATTGGTCTATCATGGCCTGGGTAATTTAACTCTTCCTGCTCTGGTGAAAGGAGATTTATTCTGCAGTTTTAAATAAAGGTGAGCGATGACCTCACAGCATCCCACCAATCACAGCTTCTGCCTGCGGCGCTGACAGTGAGCTGAGGAGGAGCTGATCCACCTTTTATTCTGCCCATCAGGGTCTGAGTCTGTGTGGCCTTCACTTTCAGGAAAACAACCTGGTGTCAGTGGATCTGCTCTAAAGTGGAACCTGTGAAACTTTTAGGGCTGGACAGAAAAAAAATGGAACTGATCCAGATTTGGAAGCAGAGCATCTGGAGCGGAGCTGGGCCAATGCTAACAGTTTCTTCCAACAACATTAGAAGCTAAATGGAACGGAGCCAGTGTTTATGGCTGAAGGAGCTGTGGAAGCTAAATGGAACGGAGCCAGTGTTTATGGCTGAAGGAGCTGTGGAAGCAGGAGGAAAGATGAATGGAACGATGCCAGGTGGGCTCGACTGAGGGGCCGAGAGCCCGCCGACTAATCCCAAACAGATGTGGCATCCAGTGAGAACAGCAGGAACCAAACACAAAATGGCCGAAGCCTGATTACGTCTCACAGATGTAATCCTGCTTCATCTGGAGCGGATCAGAAACTCAGAGTGCTGATTTCCACACGACTTCAAACACAACCAGAAGATGGCGTCACCTGAACAGTAACGAGGGATGTCCCGATCCGATCACGTGGTTTCTGACTCGATCGGAATCGGACGTTTCATCCCGATCGGATATGTAACCCATCTATATCTGTATATCTATTCTCATTATTTATTACTTTTATTATTATTATTATTATTTAAATAAAGAATCGGGGACGTCCTGGATCTGTTTCTTCACCGTTCTTCATTTCTTTAATGAACTGTAGAAGTATCGGATCAGGGGTAATAAAACCTGACCGGGACATCTCTACCTGTAACCACGGTAACCATGACCGTCGGCATCAGAGAAGCTTTTAGGGACAGACCCCACGAAGGCTACCAGAGCCCCCCCCCCCCAGCTCAGTTACCGGTTTCATCAGCGCTCACCTCGGTTCTGAAAGGTTTCCTGGGCGGGCCGTCTCTGGGCTGTCCTCGGACCGTGGCCGTGTCCATCCTGGGGGTGAAGGCTTTGGTGGAGTCCTGGGTGGGCTGAGCTGCATTCTGCTCCACATAAACAGTCACTGCTTCCTCCACCACCTCCTCACCTCCACCTGCGGGCGGAGCAGAGTCGCTCAGTTCAATCATGGTCAGAACAGCTGAATCCATTCAATTCCAACTGAGAAGGACGCCATTAGATCTGATTACCGACTGATTCCATTCAAATGATGCAGTTTTTGTTCTAATCTGGCTGAGTTTAGAAGGCTTTTCATCAAAAGATTATTATTTTGGTCAGGTCCATTTTTAAGTTAAGCGTCCGACTCCTCTAGATGGGGCGACTTCCTGCCTCCCATCGGCTGATGTGACGGAGCGGCTGTTTCCGGCTGGTTTCCCTCCTCACAAGCAGGACCGGCTCTACATTCACATGAGTAGTCATGCAAGATTACACGAGATTCCTCACTCAGATGAGGCCAATAATGGAATACGATAAAAGAAAATTTAAGGGTGTTCTTAATTGATGTTGGATTTTTCAAATGGAATCAGATTTTTCTAACCCAGCCCTGAACAATATGTAATCATGTGTTTGTCTGTAAAGAGCGACGGGCTTTCCTCAGATGTTATCTTCATTATTTCCACTTCACTTCATCTGCTGTAGTTTCAGAGCAGCAGGGATCAGCTGCAGGGTTACCCTAACCCTAACCTGCACAAGGTTACCCCACCCCAACCCTAACCTGCACAGGGTTACCCCAACCCTAACCCTAACCTGCACAAGGTTACCCCAACCCCAACCCTAACCTGCACAGGGTTACCCCAACCCGCACAGGGTTACCCCAACCCCAACCCGCACAGGGTTACCCCAACCCCAACCTGCACAGGGTTACCCTAACCCCAACCTGCACGGGGTTACCCTAACCCCAACCCCAACCCTAACCTGCACAGGGTTACCCTAACCCCAACCTGGACGGGGTTACCCTAACCCCAACCCCAACCCTAACCTGCACAGGGTTACCCCAACCCCAACCTGGACGGGGTTACCCTAACCCCAACCCCAACCCTAACCTGCACAGGGTTACCCCAACCTCAACCTGCACGGGGTTACCCTAACCCCAACCCCAACCCTAACCTGCACAGGGTTACCCCAACCCCAACCTGCACGGGGTTACCCCAACCCTAACCTGCACAGGGTTACCCCAACCCCAACCTGCACGGGGTTACCCTAACCCCAACCCCAACCCCAACCTGCACAGGGTTACCCCAACCCCAACCTGCACGGGGTTACCCTAACCCCAACCCCAACCCTAACCTGCACAGGGTTACCCCAACCCCAACCTGCACGGGGTTACCCCAACCCTAACCTGCACAGGGTTACCCCAACCCCAACCTGCACGGGGTTACCCTAACCCCAACCCCAACCTGCACAGGGTTACCCTAACCCTAACCTGCACAGGGTTACCCCAACCCCAACCTGCACAGGGTTACCCCAACCCCAACCCTAACCCCCACACTTCTGGGAGGATTTTATTCTTCCGAAGGTTTTTGAAGAACGACAGAGCAGCTCATAAAAAGCTGTGCAGACTGATGAGTTATTCCAATTCTAAGATAAAGGTAAAGACAGAAAACACGAAGCTTTCTGCATAACTTGCAGTGAGTGTATGCCGTGTGAGAGAGTACCTGAGCCGGACCCCGAGTTAAAGTCATCATCGTCTTCAGGGTAGTAGCCTCCTGAGCCGGGGTCATCCAGGTACAAGTCATCCGCCTGAGAGGAGGTCTTCGCTGCTTCTGCTATCTGCAAACCGATAACAGCCGCCGTTATTACACCTCCGTCACAGCTCACTGAGGGTTTAATGATGCTGCAAGTCCCTTCAACAAACACTCAGTGGGAGGAAACCATATGTTCCTATGTTACACTTCTATCTGTGTTCTGAGGCGTCTTCAACACATCTGCGTCTACAGGCCTCATGAACCTACTGTACAGATGTGCTGCCAGCTGGCAGATGTGCGTCTGCAGGAAACTTTGATTATTCTCTCGTTTAAGATGAAAATCACTGCTTTCTTCTTTTTAAACTGAATAAACCTTTTGGAGGAAAGAACTCAAACAGAGAAATATTCCCTCAGTCACACCTGAACCGTTGAAGATGTTTCAGCAGGTGGTCTGAAACACATTTTTTTGCCTTAAACATGTAACCAGCTGCTGCAGATGAACAAATCTTTAGTCCGAGAGTCTGTTTGATGACAAACGAAATAAATTCATTCTACTGGGTTGATGTTTAAAATAAATCACCGGAGTAACTCAGAGTTCTGGTTGATGAATGACCTGATAAATCAAAGCTTTTCATCAATGATTCATTCACCATCAGTGAATGAATGCTTCCAGTCTTAAAGCTGGAACTCTTACTGTCCTGCTGGATCAGAGCCGTTTAACCCTCTAATCCTTTAAAGCCTTTGTGTGTGTTTGTGTGCAGCCGTGAGAGGAAATCTGGGAGCTCTCCATAACAAAGAGGAGAGCTGAGAGAAGAATAACCGAGAGACGAGATGAAACACAACAATGCTGCGTACAAAGGCCTTTAACCGATCAAAGAGAGGGTCTGAGCCAAGCTACTTTATCTGAACCTTTCCTGACTTCTTCAAGCACCCCCATCCCCCTGTGTGGATGTTCACGCCCACATGTGATCCTTTCTGACCAATCAGCTGTCTGCAATGCATCAGAGGTATTACTGATGAAGGATAAAGCAAAGCGGCTGTACCGCCTGGTGCTGGGTGATGAATCACCATCAGAGATGTCTTCATCATCATCATCATCAGCCAACACTCACACAGAACAGGTCTGTGTGCTCCATCAGGTGGGGGTGAAAGCAACCTGCAGGACTGACTGCGCATGTGCACGTGGTCTGTGAACCCCCCCCCAACATTTATTGCCCTCCAAGATATCCCAATAATGAAGTGATTGGTGGTGTTTGAGCCGCAGGCTGCAGAGCGGAAGGGTTACCCTCAGCCACAGATCAGAGTCCCTGTAACTGTGTTCTGCAGCTGAACTTTATAGAGAAAGACTTTACAAATGTTTTATTGTCTCTGAACGCAGCAGACCTGGGACCCCCCCACAACATGTCACACCCCCCCACACACACAACATGTCAGCTCTAAATAAACTGCAGGATCAGATGTCTCAGACTCTCTTTAACAGCTCCCCTCTCCACGCCTCCTTCACCGCCCCCCGGCCTCTGGAAGAATCAACACTTTCCCCCAGAGCTGAAGGGACCCCCCCCCCCCCCCCCCCGGACACCCCCCCCCCCCCCCCCCCCTCCTGTTCCAACACAAACCGACTCAGAGGCTCACAGCACATTCCTCAGGCTGAGACCTCGGTCAGGGCTTCTCTGCCACACCGAGCTGTCCTCCTCCGAGTAAAACCATCATAACCGTCAGAACCTTTACTGTGAGGAAAACCATCAGAACCGTCAGAACCTTTACTGTGAGGAAAACTATCAGAACCATCAGAACCTTTACTGTGAGGAAAACCATCAGAACCATCAGAACCATCAGAACCTTTACTGTGAGGAAAACTATCAGAACCATCAGAACCTTTACTGTGAGGAAAACCATCAGAACCGTCAGAACCATCAGAACCTTTACTGTGAGGAAAACCATCAGAACCGTCAGAACCTTTACTGTGAGGAAAACCATCAGAACCGTCAGAACCATCAGAACCATCAGAACCTTTACTGTGAGGAAAACCATCAGAACCGTCAGAACCATCAGAACCTTTACTGTGAGGAAAACCATCAGAACCGTCAGAACCTTTACTGTGAGTCCATCCCTCAGAACCTTTGCTCTGCTCCAGATGCTCTGCTTCAGATGCTCTGCTCCAAATGCTCTGTTTCAGATGCTCTGCTTCAGATGTTCTGCTCCAGATGCTCTGCTTCAGATGCTCTGTTTCAGATGCTCTGCTTCAGATGCTCTGCTTCAGATGCTCTGTTTCAGATGCTCTGTTTCAGATGCTCTGCTTCAGATGCTCTGCTTCAGATGCTCTGTTTCAGATGCTCTGCTTCAGATGCTCTGCTTCAGATGCTCTGTTTCAGATGCTCTGCTTCAGATGCTCTGCTTCAGATGCTCTGTTTCAGATGCTCTGCTTCAGATGCTCTGCTTCAGATGCTCTGCTTCAGATGCTCTGCTTCAGATGCTCTGTTTCAGATGCTCTGTTTCAGATGCTCTGCTTCAGATGCTCTGTTTCGGATGCTCTGCTTCAGATGCTCTGCTTCAGATGCTCTGTTTCGGATGCTCTGCTTCGGATGCTCTGCTTCAGATGCTCTGCTTCAGATGCTCTGCTTCGTATCCTCTGCTTCAGATGCTCTGCTTCGGATCCTCTGCTTCGGATGCTCTGCTTCGGATCCTCTGCTTCGGATGCTCTGCTTCGGATCCTCTGCTTCGGATGCTCTGCTTCGGATGCTCTGCTTCAGATGCTCTGCTTCGGATCCTCTGCTTCAGATGCTCTGCTTCGGATCCTCTGCTTCAGATGCTCTGCTTCGGATCCTCTGCTTCGGATGCTCTGCTTCGGATGCTCTGCTTCGGATGCTCTCACAGGTGCAGCTTCAGCCACATCCTTCAGACTTCGCTGAGGCCCTGATCATGTTTAAAGCTTCTCACTGGGAGCTCAGAGGGAACAACATGCAGCCCATGTGGCTCCAACATGGCCCGGCTCACTGAATACCTCAGAGCTGTGGTATCCAGACTCATGAAAAAGCTGTGCAGATTCCCAGGCTGAGCGAGCTCCTCCTCCTCCGTTAAACAGCGCTGGATGTGCTCAGGAAAGTTTCTGTGTTCAGAGTGAAACTTTACACTTTGGAAATAGGCTTTACTTTCAGTCTGCAGCAGAGACACGTGGAGCTCAGATGGTTTCAGACTGTTTCTCACTGCAATAACCAGCAAAAACTGTTTGTCTGGATGCAACAGAACAGAAGCTCAAAGCCCTCACAGGAACCAAAATGAGTTGAGCTTTGAATAAACTGAGGGAGAGCCTTCCCTGAGAGCTGAGACAGGGCAGCGTTCATCAGGTACCTCAAACACTGAAACAAATCAGATGCTAACTGAAACAAATCAGCTGCTAACTGAAAAACAGCACAAAGCTTCAGAGCATCCACCACCACGGGTCCTTCATACCGCCATGGGTAGGAAACTCCCTTTAAGTTGGCGATGCTGCTGCTATGACAACCAAGGACAGTGACCTCACACACAGCGACTGCGGCGTGACGTAGAGTTTCTAACCCTTCCTGTCATCTCACATCACTTTCCTTGATGTGGAAATAAAAGAGCCCAAATGTGGGTTTATAATGAACTTCCCACACACATCCAGATGTGGTGGCTGATGTAATGCGGTCACATCTGCCTCCACTAACAGACGCCAGACTCCTGGCAGCGAGTAGGCGACACGTGACCATGTGCTGCCTGAAGGAATCCGTCCCAACACGTCACCACGGAGACGCCGAGTTTGACTTCCACACATGAAACCCAGCTGAACCCAAACTGAGGCCTGACCTGTTTGAAGCCATCGCTATAATTAGAGTCTTTGTTCCTGAGCAGCTGTTTAACTGGAGCTGTGTCAGAGATGAGCTCGCTCTGTCCACAGCCTCCCATTGGCTGCTCCAGTTTGGGAAGCAGAGCCTTCAGTTATCAGGCCCCTCTCTGTGGAACCAGCTGCCAGTTTGGGAAGCAGAGCCTTCAGTTATCAGGCCCCTCTCTGTGGAACCAGCTGCCAGTTTGGGAAGCAGAGCCTTCAGTTATCAGGCCCCTCTCTGTGGAACCAGCTGCCAGTTTGGGAGGCAGAGCCTTCAGTTATCAGGCCCCTCTCTGTGGAACCAGCTGCCAGTTTGGGAAGCAGAGCCTTCAGTTATCAGGCCCCTCTCTGTGGAACCAGCTGCCAGTTTGGGAGGCAGAGCCTTCAGTTATCAGGCCCCTCTCTGTGGAACCAGCTGCCAGTTTGGGAGGCAGAGCCTTCAGTTATCAGGCCCCTCTCTGTGGAACCAGCTGCCAGTTTGGGAGGCAGAGCCTTCGGTTATCAGGCCCCTCTCTGTGGAACCAGCTGCCAGTTTGGGAGGCAGAGCCTTCGGTTATCAGGCCCCTCTGTGGAACCAGCTGCCAGTTTGGGAGGCAGAGCCTTCAGTTATCAGGCCCCTCTCTGTGGAACCAGCTGCCAGTTTGGGAGGCAGATCCTTCAGTTATCAGGCCCCTCTCTGAGGAACCAGCTGCCAGTTTGGGAGGCAGAGCCTTCAGTTATCAGGCCCCTCTCTGTGGAACCAGCTGCCAGTTTGGGAGGCAGAGCCTTCAGTTATCAGGCCCCTCTCTGTGGAACCAGCTGCCAGTTTGGGAGGCAGAGCCTTCAGTTATCAGGCCCCTCTCTGTGGAACCAGCTGCCAGTTTGGGAGGCAGAGCCTTCGGTTATCAGGCCCCTCTGTGGAACCAGCTGCCAGTTTGGGAGGCAGAGCCTTCAGTTATCAGGCCCCTCTCTGTGGAACCAGCTGCCAGTTTGGGAGGCAGATCCTTCAGTTATCAGGCCCCTCTCTGAGGAACCAGCTGCCAGTTTGGGAGGCAGAGCCTTCAGTTATCAGGCCCCTCTCTGTGGAACCAGCTGCCAGTTTGGGAGGCAGAGCCTTCAGTTATCAGGCCCCTCTCTGTGGAACCAGCTGCCAACTTTCGGCATCCCGTCTGTTTGGTTGAATATAAATGTGTAAATGTGGAGAAAAGAATGAGCAGCACATTCCTGCCTTTGCGTGCACACAGTTTAATCGTGAATCCACACACGTGCACAAATGTATCTCAAGCTGACAATCAGGTCATTACAGCTAACATCAAAGCTAACAATAAGCTACATAGAAGCAAACCATTAGACTGTCAGAGGTAACAGGGGTGTCTCTGCCTCATATTCTGTATTTATATTAATGTTGGGTCATGTTTCAGTAAATCACTGCAACTGTTTCCTGTTTTTATTAGAAATATATAAAGAAATGAGGGCTGATCGGGCCTTTTTTTGCACAGAAGTGGAAATTATTTGGGCAAACTTAATGTTTAAATACAACATTTTCCATTTTCATTGCCATGAGTGGCTGTTTGTGTTCCATCAGCATGTAGAAAATGATGATGTGCTGCATTCTTCACTGCAGCCGCCGGCTCTGAATAACCTGAGTCAAAGTTTTAGAGGAAGAACTGGAGGTGAATGGTTTTCCACACACAAAGCCGACTCTTCTTTGATTCCAGGTAGACACGTAAAAACAGGAAGGTGACAGACCAGACATTTAACGAGAGGAAATAAGAAAATATGGGGATGAATGTTGATCAAAGATGCCCCTCAGACTGGAGCTGTTGAAAGAGAACAGGACGGATGGCAGGTGGTGATCTGTGATCCCATTATACAGGTTAATCCTGATCAGCAACAGCAACAACACAGTCAGTGCAGAAAGGATGCTGCAGGTCATCATCAGCCTGATAGCAGTCCTGTTCGCTCTGATATCAACTCAGAACACCAGACAGTCCAGAGGAAAGTTTCACTACAGAATCCCACCTGTGGGCTGTGTTTCTGCTGTGCTCTGTCAGAGCAAACCAACAGGTGGAACCTTCAGAGCAAACCAACAGGTGGAACCTTCAGAGCAAACCAACAGGTGGAACCTTCAGATCAAACCAACAGGTGGAACCTTCAGAGCAAACCAACAGGTGGAACCTTCAGAGCAAACCAACAGGTGGAACCTTCAGAGCAAACCAACAGGTGGAACCTTCAGAGCAAACCAACAGGTGGAACCTTCAGAGCAAACCAACAGGTGGAACCTTCAGATCAAACCAACAGGTGGAACCTTCAGAGCAAACCAACAGGTGGAACCTTCAGATCAAACCAACAGGTGGAACCTTCAGATCAAACCAACAGGTGGAACCTTCAGAGCAAACCAACAGGTGGAACCTTCAGAGCAAACCAACAGGTGGAACCTTCAGATCAAACCAACAGGTGGAACCTTCAGATCAAACCAACAGGTGGAACCAACCGGTGGAACCAACACGTGGAACCAACAGGTGGAACCAACAGGTGGAACCTTCAGATCAAACCAACAGGTGGAACCCTTCAGACCAAAACAACAGGTGGAACCCTTCAGAACAAACCAACAGGTGGAACCCTTCAGATCAAACCAACAGGTGGAACCCTTCAGATCAAACCAACAGGTGGAACCCTTCAGACCAAAACAACAGGTGGAACCCTTCAGACCAAACCAACAGGTGGAACCCTTCAGACCAAAACAACAGGTGGAACCCTTCAGAACAAACCAACAGGTGGAACCCTTCAGATCAAACCAACAGGTGGAACCCTTCAGATCAAACCAACAGGTGGAACCCTTCAGACCAAACCAACAGGTGGAACCCTTCAGATCAAACCAACAGGTGGAACCCTTCAGATCAAACCAACAGGTGGAACCCTTCAGACCAAACCAACAGGTGGAACCCTTCAGACCAAACCAACAGGTGGAACCCTTCAGATCAAACCAACAGGTGGAACCCTTCAGAACAAACCAACAGGTGGAACCCTTCAGATCAAACCAACAGGTGGAACCCTTCAGATCAAACCAACAGGTGGAACCCTTCAGACCAAACCAACAGGTGGAACCCTTCAGACCAAACCAACAGGTGGAACCCTTCAGATCAAACCAACAGGTGGAACCCTTCAGAACAAACCAACAGGTGGAACCCTTCAGATCAAACCAACAGGTGGAACCCTTCAGATCAAACCAACAGGTGGAACCCTTCAGATCAAACCAACAGGTGGAACCCTTCAGATCAAACCAACAGGTGGAACCCTTCAGATCAAACCAACAGGTGGAACCCTTCAGACCAAACCAACAGGTGGAACCCTTCAGACCAAACCAACAGGTGGAACCCTTCAGATCAAACCAACAGGTGGAACCCTTCAGATCAAACCAACAGGTGGAACCCTTCAGATCAAACCAACAGGTGGAACCCTTCAGACCAAACCAACAGGTGGAACCCTTCAGATCAAACCAACAGGTGGAACCCTTCAGACCAAACCAACAGGTGGAACCCTTCAGACCAAACCAACAGGTGGAACCCTTCAGATCAAACCAACAGGTGGAACCCTTCAGACCAAACCAACAGGTGGAACCCTTCAGATCAAACCAACAGGTGGAACCCTTCAGACCAAACCAACAGGTGGAACCCTTCAGACCAAACCAACAGGTGGAACCCTTCATATCAAACCAACAGGTGGAACCCTTCAGATCAAACCAACAGGTGGAACCCTTCAGATCAAACCAACAGGTGGAACCCTTCAGACCACACCAACAGGTGGAACCCTTCAGATCAAACCAACAGGTGGAACCCTTCAGACCACACCAACAGGTGGAACCCTTCAGACCAAACCAACAGGTGGAACCCTTCAGACCAAACCAACAGGTGGAACCCTTCAGACCACACCAACAGGTGGAACCCTTCAGACCAAACCAACAGGTGGAACCCTTCAGACCACACCAACAGGTGGAACCCTTCAGACCACACCAACAGGTGGAACCCTTCAGACCAAACCAACAGGTGGAACCCTTCAGACCAAACCAACAGGTGGAACCCTTCAGACCACACCAACAGGTGGAACCCTTCAGACCACACCAACAGGTGGAACCCTTCAGACCACACCAACAGGTGGAACCCTTCAGACCAAACCAACAGGTGGAACCCTTCAGAACAAACCAACAGGTGGAACCCTTCAGACCACACCAACAGGTGGAACCCTTCAGAACAAACCAACAGGTGGAACCCTTCAGAGAGACACCGTGATGTGACAGATGCAGCTTTTTGTGTTGTATACTCCCAATAAGAGTTCCAGTGGATGCTGTGAGTTATGGACCCGACATATATTGATATCAACTGATACAAAATAAATATGGTGACATGACTTTTTCCCAGCCTCAGTCAGACTTCAGGTCCTTGGTTAGAGATAACTGGTGGAGCTATGGCTGCAGAACAGTCTGCTGTGGGCGGAGGATGACTCACACAATGACTCAGCAATGACAGAGTGTAATTAAGGCGGAGCCATGTGTCGGCGTAGAGCTACAACCACACAGCATGTCAGACGGTGTCACCACAAACTTGGTCACCTGGTTACTGAACTCTGGTTCTGCTGTACTCATCGGATCCAAGAGGACGGTCACATGACGGTCACATGCCAGTCACATGCCGGTCACAGGACAGTCACAAGCCAGTCACAGGACAGTCACATGCCGGTCACAGGACGGTCACATGCCGGTCACATGCCGGTCACATGCCAGTCACAGGACAGTCACAGGACAGTCACATGCCGGTCACAGGACAGTCACATGCCGGTCACATGCCGGTCACATGCCGGTCACATGCCAGTCACATGCCAGTCACAGGACAGTCACAGGACAGTCACAGGACAGTCACATGCCAGTCACATGCCAGTCACATGCCGGTCACATACCAGTCACAGGACAGTCACATGCCAGTCACATGCCAGTCACATGACGGTCACATGCCAGTCACATGACAGTCACATGACGTCTGAGCGGGGCGGTGTGTTTCTGGAAGCCGGACGGTGGATTCAGAGCCTGAACGCAGCTCAAACTTTACCCTCTTTAGACTCTTTTCAGGTCCGTAAACGTTGGTCCGCTCCTCAGATGAAACTCAACTCCAAACATGTGTTTATTCTATTCGTCTTTGCCCTTTTTCAGCCCGGCTCAGCCGGTCCTACAGCGTGAGTCAGTGTCTGGACGGCTTTCACAGTGTGGTCATAGTTCCGACTTTCCAGCCAGGATGTGGATCATCAGGCAGAGCTCAGCAGCCGTTAAAGAGTCCCGTTTGTTTGTGCATGAACATGGAGCCCAGCAGACAGGTGCACGCTTTTATAAGCATGGAAAACGGCTGTAAGGAAGCTGCAGCCTCAGCAGGAAATGACTGGAGCTGAAAACACTTTGGACCCGTTAGCAGGATGTCACAGGGCAGCACGATGGTGTTACGTGAGCAGGTTTTAATGTGGACCCGGATCAGGACCGGGGCTCCTTCTGCTCTTGTTGTGGTCGCTTACAATGACAAACACGTCTCAGCTGTGAATATTCATGAGGACGTGTTCAACATGCTTTCAGCTCCGGGTGCTCTGCGTCCTGTGGGGAGCTCTTTGTGAATTCCTTCTGCAGCTTTTCTCAGGAAAAGGCTCCAGATGAAGCGGCTGTGTGGAGAGGAATTCATGGAGGATTACACCCGAGCACAGAGCATGATTTACATGCTGATCCCAGATCAGGAAACAGCAGAGTGGAGCCTCTCAGAGCTGCTCGTAAACATGAGCGAGCGCAGATGTGTTCACCGAGCCGCTTTCTGCCAGACTCTGCCAGATATTTGGAACACCTTCGTTCTGTAACCAAACGTCCAGCAGAACCCGAACTCACCACTAACTTTAGTCATGACCTTTGACCTGAGATGTTTACTTTAGTGACAGTGATGTCAGCTCCACACAGACTGCACAGGGTTAGGGTTAGGGTTAGGGCGTGGGGACTGAACCCCCCTCCCGAAGGAAGAAGGAGATGCACGGGCCTGCCACCCATCACACCTCTCGCAACCCTGGTCCCGTGGTGGTTGGCGAGGACGCTGGCGTCTCCTGCCGTAGTGGACTACTGTCCAATCATCCGTTTTAGTTTTTTGTGTTGTTGTTTTTTGAATAATTTATTTGTTTTTAAATTAAATTATATAAACAACTAAGGGGGGGTTTCCAGACTGGGAAACAATGAATTATTTTTAAATAAAAATTAAATAATTTTTTAACAAACAACTATGGGAGGGTTTCCAATTGGGAAACAATAAACAAATTTTAAACAAAAATGGGTTGTTTTTTAATCATTCTTGATTATTTAGTTGTTTTTTTTGTTTTGTTGTATTTTCTCATTTTTAATTTTATTTGTTCTTTTAATTTTTTTTTTTTTTTTTTTTTTTTTTGAAAATGAAATAAAAGTGTGCCTGTCACGACGTTTCGACCTCTAGTAGGTCTTCTTCAGGCAAGGCACAAAAAGAGTTTTAGTTCTGCTGTGGTTGGGAGATGTTTCCCCTTCGAAGACCAGAGCCAGAATGAAATAAAACTACTGTTCGCCTCCTTTTATGCTCCGCCTTTTTAGGCGAGAAAAGACTTTTAACATGACAAAAAGACGAATATAATGAATTTTAAAACCCAATTTTGAATCATTAATTAATTTGAGGAAAATTGTATTTTGAACCAATTGCATTAAATAAACTGTTTTTTAATTTTTAATGTAATTTAAATTCAAATTTTTAACCCAATAATTGTTTATAACTGAGGTTTAACTCATCAATTATTATTTTTATTGTAAATTTTAAACTGTAACCAATTAAATTATTTTTTTAATTATTCTTGTAATTATGGTTTTAGTCCTCATTAGGGTTAGGGCCGCCACTCCCTGTGAGGTTAGGGTTAGGGCAATAGGTTAGGGTTAGGGCAATAGGTTAGGGTTAGTGCCACCACTCCCTGTGAGGTTAGACTTAGGGCAATAGGTTAGGGCCGCCACTCCCTGTGAGGTTAGGGTTAGGGCAATAGGTTAGGGCCGCCACTCCCTGTGAGGTTAGGGTTAGGGCAATAGGTTAGGGTTAGTGCCACCACTCCCTGTGAGGTTAGAGTTAGGGCAATAGGTTAGGGCCACCACTCCCTGTGAGGTTAGGGTTAGGGCAATAGGTTAGGGTTAGTGCCACCACTCCCTGTGAGGTTAGAGTTAGGGCAATAGGTTAGGGCTGCCACTCCCTGTGAGGTTAGGGTTAGGGCCGCCACTCCCTGTGAGGTTAGGGCAATAGGTTAGGGCAATAGGTTAGGGTTAGGGCCGCCACTCTCTGTGAGGTTAGAGTTAGGGCAATAGGTTAGGGCCGCCACTCCCTGTGAGGTTAGGGTTAGGGCAATAGGTTAGGGTTAGGGCTGCCACTCCCTGTGAGGTTAGAGTTAGGGCAATAGGTTAGGGTTAGGGCTGCCACTCCCTGTGAGGTTAGGGTTAGGGCAATAGGTTAGGGTTAGGGCTGCCACTCCCTGTGAGGTTAGGGTTAGGGCCGCCACTCCCTGTGAGGTTAGGGTTAGGGCCGCCACTCCCTGTGAGGTTAGGGTTAGGGCAATAGGTTAGGGTTAGGGCTGCCACTCCCTGTGAGGTTAGGGTTAGGGCAATAGGTTAGGGTTAGGGCTGCCACTCCCTGTGAGGTTAGGGTTAGGGCTGCCACTCCCTGTGAGGTTAGGGTTAGGGCAATAAGTTAGGGTTAGGGCCGCCACTCCCTGTGAGGTTAGAGTTAGGGCAATAGGTTAGGGTTAGGGCTGCCACTCCCTGTGAGGTTAGGGTTAGGGCTGCCACTCCCTGTGAGGTTAGGGTTAGGGCAATAGGTTAGGGTTAGGACTGCCACTCCCTGTGAGGTTAGAGTTAGGGCAATAGGTTAGGGTTAGGGCTGCCACTCCCTGTGAGGTTAGGGTTAGGGCAATAGGTTAGGGTTAGGGCTGCCACTCCCTGTGAGGTTAGGGTTAGGGCAATAGGTTAGGGTTAGGGCTGCCACTCCCTGTGAGGTTAGGGTTAGGGCTGCCACTCCCTGTGAGGTTAGGGTTAGGGCAATAAGTTAGGGTTAGGGCCGCCACTCCCTGTGAGGTTAGAGTTAGGGCAATAGGTTAGGGTTAGGGCTGCCACTCCCTGTGAGGTTAGGGTTAGGGCTGCCACTCCCTGTGAGGTTAGGGTTAGGGCAATAGGTTAGGGCTAGGGCTGCCACTCCCTGTGAGGTTAGGGTTAGGGCCGCCACTCCCTGTGAGGTTAGGGTTAGGGCAGAATAATGGTTAGGGCTATATAATTTAGGGTCGAATTTGTAGATAAATATTGAGGTTAGGGTTAGGAGTAGTGCTGGGCGGTATACCGGTTCACACTGAATACCGGTTTATAATTTCGTTATGATATGAATTTTTAATATACCGCCATACCGGTGTATTTGATTACACAACGGGGGGAACGCTGCGTCGCGCGACATTGTTTGAGACGGGACCCTTTTCAGTGTTGCGCTTCTAAACACGCATGTTTACTGTCTATGGGTGCGAGGTGGTAATAAGCACTTGTGTTACGCGAAGGTGAAGGTGGATAGCAGTGTTTCCCACACAATTCGTGGCGGTGCGCCACAGATTCAACACCGGCCGCCACATATTGCGTTTCGTTATTATTATTATTTTTAACGCTATTTAAAAAATACTCGTATTCGTTAAGCTGCATTTCCTTTCCCTGCTCTCCCTCCGTCTCTCTGTCAGCCTACACACACACACAGCCCCTCCCCTCCGTGCACACCGCGTGTGTCTCCATCAGCGAGATCATCCCTGGAAGCGTGGCAGCTTGCTAGCTTCAGCGTCGCGTTAGATTAGCTCCCATTTAAAAGTCCTATAAAAATATTTTATATTTTGAATACAATGTTGTCCCGTCCCGACCCGACCCATAGCAAACAAGCGATTACGCCTTCTTTATAAAGTTAACTAGTCGCAAGTTTGCCGTAAAAAAAAAAAAGTAGTTGGGTTGTCGAGGTCAAAACACTAGCAGCTGTGAATCAAATAAAGTAGGTTTTTTAAACTCTTACACTGAATGTTTGCTGCTTCAATCCAGATGAGTATTGAAAAATATTTTCCGCGATTGAAAAAGAGACGTGCGTGTTGAGGATGAGGACCAGCCTGAACCGGAGGTATCAGTCTGAAACAGCTGAACAGCCCCACCAGTGTAATTAGCTTTGTTATTAATTTGTTTACAATGAAGATGTGAATATTAATACAATAAAGTTCTGTGTGACCAATTATTAACAAAGGAATTATTTTGAAGAATTTTTATTTTTATTTTTAATTCTGTTCTCAATCTGTAGAAAATGCTGTGAACACCTAATTATGCCTGAAAAAAAATACCGTGATATACCGTGAAACCGTGAAAAAATACCGTATTTTTGGTCATACGGCCCAGCACTAGTTAGGAGGAAGATAGGTTAAGGCATAGAATAGAACATACTTAAGTTAGGTTTAGGCATCCAGATTGAGTCAAAATGAATCAAATTGAATTTAGGTTTATTTTATGTGTCACGTGCACGGAGCATGTGCACGTGACACATGCTGGAGGAGGGTGAGGAAGACGAGCAGGAAGGTGCCTGAGATGAAGATGGAGCTGGCCTCCAGCTGCTGGTACTGATCGGGTTCTGCTACCGATCGGGTTCTGCTACCGATCGGGTTCAGGCTGTGGTGTGTTCCTGCAGCACGGCACCAGAGAGGCTGCTGATTGGACAGGTGGGTCCAACAGAGGAGGACCCACCTGTCCAATCAGCTGGCCCAGTTAGACGGTTCTGACCCTGATGGCCCAGTTAGACGGTTCTGACTCTGATGGCCCAGTTAGACGGTTCTGACTCTGATGGCCCAGTCAGACGGTTCTGACCCTGATGGCCCAGTTCTGACCCTGATGGCCCAGTTAGACGATTCTGACCCTGATGGCCCAGTTAGACGGTTCTGACCCTGATGGCCCAGTCAGACGGTTCTGACTCTGATGGCCCAGTTAGACGGTTCTGACTCTGATGGCCCAGTCAGACGGTTCTGACTCTGATGGCCCAGTTCTGACCCTGATGGCCCAGTCAGACGGTTCTGACCCTGATGGCCCAGTTCTGACCCTGATGGCCCAGTCAGACGGTTCTGACTCTGATGGCCCAGTTAGACGGTTCTGACTCTGATGGCCCAGTCAGACGGTTCTGACCCTGATGGCCCAGTTCTGACCCTGATGGCCCAGTCAGACGGTTCTGACTCTGATGGCCCAGTTAGACGGTTCTGACCCTGATGGCCCAGTCAGACGGTTCTGACTCTGATGGCCCAGTTAGACGGTTCTGACCCTGATGGCCCAGTTAGACGGTTCTGACTCTGATGGCCCAGTTAGACGGTTCTGACCCTGATGGCCCAGTCAGACGGTTCTGACTCTGATGGCCCAGTTAGACGGTTCTGACCCTGATGGCCCAGTTCTGACCCTGATGGCCCAGTCAGACGGTTCTGACTCTGATGGCCCAGTTAGACGGTTCTGACCCTGATGGCCCAGTTCTGACCCTGATGGCCCAGTCAGACGGTTCTGACCCTGATGGCCCAGTTAGACGGTTCTGACCCTGATGGCCCAGTCAGACGGTTCTGACCCTGATGGCCCAGTTAGACGGTTCTGACACCAACAGAACCATCCAGCTGCTGTTGTACAGTTTACTTGCTCAATGCTAAATGTTCTGATTCTGCCGAACTTCTCTCACCTGTTCGGGTTACCTGAGGTGGGTCCAACAGTTTCTCACAAGTTGAATGTGCGCATGTGCGTGTGTGCGTAAAACCATGCGCGTGATGCGTAGAACCAGAGGACCTGATCAGATGGAGCTCACACATCCACAGCTCATCTCAGTAAAAGTTCTGAGCTGCTCCGAGTGCGCGTGGCACCGGAGTCTGCTCTGTGTGCGCGTGGCACCGGAGTCTGCTCTGTGTGCGCGTGGCACCGGGTCCCCCCCCACAGATCCACTCACCGTGTCCCGGCAGAGCAGCAGGCAGAGCGCCACGGTCACACAGGTCCAGCCGGTCCTCATGATCCCTCCGCGGCTCCAGCAGACTGATCCCTCCGCTTCTCGCTCCGCCGCCCCGGCTCTCGGGGGGTTAGTTCGGGTTATTATCAGCCGGATGCGCGTTATTCCTCCTCGCGCCGCCTTTTTCTCTCCGAAATCTGACTGAATTCACTCAAACGGGCGCGTGTGTTCGCAGGCTCCGCCGCGCGCCGACTGTCGCTGAAATCTGCGCGAGACACCTCGCTCTCAGCTTGCTCTAAGGACAAAGTGAGGCACGCGCACGCGTGCGCTCCTGTGAGTGCGTGCGCTCCCCTCCACCGAGACACCGCGAGACACGGAGAGAACTCCGCGGGGCCAAAGAGCCCGAGACACGGATCAGTGGGCGTCCAGAGGAGGGCCGCTGGTTCTGCGGCTCCACCTGCTGGTTCACACCGACTCTGAAAGTTTATTTTCTGCTCTCATTCACATCTCTGATGAGCGGCTCCGGAACCATCAGCCCGCAGGAAGCAGAACCGGGCCGGTCCTCACCTGAGGAGAGCAGGTGCTGACGTCACGTGAGGTGTTTGAATAAAGTTCTGAACATAGAGGAAGTTCTGCAGCTTCTGTTAGGGGGGGGGGGGGGGGGGTCCATCTCACCTGAGGAACAGGTTCCCCTCCTCTGGGTCAGATCTGTCACATTTACACCGATCTGAGGTCAGAATGTTGATTTAAAACGGATCTTGGTGTGCGCCCCCCGTAAGGCTTCCAGGCCTCCTCCCCCACCCCCTCCCCCTTCCCTCCCCCAGCTTAGCTCCTGGTGGCCCAGATTACAGCCAATTAGGAGCCAGCAAAGCCCTTCTGCTGTAACCCTGAGCAGAGAGTCAGGCCGAGTCAGACCGAGTCAGACTCAAGCCTGGTTTATAGTCGGTAACGCAAGACGCAAGCTGCAACGCAAGTCCTTGCGCGGTTGCAAGCCCCCCCTTGCATGCTTGCGTGTGTCACCTCAATTTTCTAAACTTCACGCAGGACGCAAGCGCAAGCCACTGCCTGTGGTCGAAAACACAGTGCACTTCACTCCTGCCCGAGCCGAAATCAGCCGGCCTGAAAAGCTGATTTCCCTTAAGCTATAGGCTAAACTCTGTAAATATATAACTTTAGCAACATTTGAAACATTTTCAGGCGAGAAAGTAGTCGTTTAGACCCCCAAGGTGTTGAAAATCTGACAAAATACCGGCTATTTACAAGAAGAAGAAGAAGAAGCATGAATCTATGGAAGAGAGACTTGCCAAAGAGCTCCTGGCGGTGAATTTCCTTTCATCATAGTAGGCTTGTCATTGAAAAAACCCGCTACTCCACCTACTGTCCTGGCGGTGAATCGCCACGCAGCACACGCAACCGCCGACAAAGCAAAATGAAGCATAAACGTCTCGAGCCATTAACATACGCGCAAGACGCAAGCGCAAGGGCAGTTAAAAGAAGTATAAAGCCTGGTTTATAGTCGGTAACGCAAGACGCAAAGCAAGACGCAAGAAGAAACGCAAGCCCTTGCGCGGTTGCAAGCCCCCCATTGCGAGCTTGCGTGTGTCACCTCAATTTTCTAAACTTTACGCAAGAAAAGACGCAAGCCTACTACTTGAAAACGTCATAATCATCGATCTGACAGCATGCAGAGCGTTTACACACAGTGCACTTCACTCCTGCCCGAGCCGAAATCAGCCGGCCTGAAAAGCTGATTTCCCTTAAGCTATAAACTCTGTAAATATATAACTTTAGCAACATTTGAAACATTTTCAGGCGAGAAAGTAGTCGTTTAGACCCCCAAGGTGTTGAAAATCTGACAAAATACCGGCTATTTACAAGAAGATGAAGCATGAATCACTCGAAGAGGTCCTGGCGGTGAATTTCCTTTTATCATAGTAGGCTTGTCATTGAAAAAACCCGCTACTCCACCTGCTCTCCTGGCAGTGAATCGCCACACAGCACACGCAAGCGCCGGCAAAGCTAAATTAAGTATAAACGTCTCGAGCCATTAACATAAACGCAAGAAGAAAGCGCAAGGGCAGTAAAAAGAAGTATAACTCAGCCTTAACTCAGCCTTCATCCACAGCGCCCGGGGAGCATGGGGGTACGGTGCCTTGCTCAGGGGCACCTCGGCCGTGTCACCAGCATCAGCTGAACCCTGAGGTTGAATGTTCCCACATTCATGTCACATGTGCTCAGTCTTCATCTGCCGTCCAACAGCGTCACCGGGGGGGAGGGGGGCGGTCCCACCCACTCCCCTTGTTGTTTTTCTGTTCTCTGTGAGGTGAGAGGGCCCAGAACCGAGCCAGAACCGAACCAGAACCGACCTAGAACTGAGCCAGAACTGAGCCAAAGCTAATGAAATAAAAGACAAAAACAGGATGAATTCCCCCAAACAGAGAGCTTCTGAGGCAGAGCTCAAAGCTGTGGAAGGATGATTTATGTTTCATCACTTCTGAGAGACAAAGCTTCATCATTTCTTCATCAGAACCCGTTTCAGTCATGCAGAATAAAAACATTCAGTTTGTGTTTCTCCTGCAGGTATTTTGTGGGGCAGTAGAGGGCGCTGTTGGGTTCATACAGAAGTGTGGACAGACAGCTGCTGGGAGTAAACACACTGAAGCTGGTTCCAGCTTTATTCACCCGGTAGAGAAGAGAGTCCCACAGATTTATCTCTACAGATTTATCTCCACAGATTTATCTCTACAGATTTATCTCCACAGATTTATCTCCACAGATTTATCTCCACAGATTTATCTCTACAGATTTATCTCTACAGATTTATCTATACAGATTTATCTCCACAGATTTATCTCTACAGATTTATCTCCACAGATTTATCTCCACAGATTTATCTATACAGATTTATCTATACAGATTTATCTCTACAGATTTATCTCCACAGATTTATCTCTACAGATTTATCTCCACAGATTTATCTCTACAGATTTATCTCTACAGATTTATCTCCACAGATTTATCTCCACAGATTTATCTCTACAGATTTATCTCCACAGATTTATCTCCACAGATTTATCTCCACAGATTTATCTCCACAGATTTATTTCTACAGATTTATCTCCACAGATTTATCTCCACAGATTTATCTATACAGATTTATCTATACAGATTTATCTCCACAGATTTATCTCCACAGATTTATCTATACAGATTTATCTATACAGATTTATCTCTACAGATTTATCTCCACAGATTTATCTCCACAGATTTATCTCCACAGATTTATCTCCACAGATTTATCTCCACAGATTTATCTATACAGATTTATCTCCACAGATTTATCTATACAGATTTATCTCCACAGATTTATCTCCACAGATTTATCTCCACAGATTTATCTATACAGATTTATCTCCACAGATTTATCTCCACAGATTTATCTATACAGATTTATCTCCACAGATTTATCTCCACAGATTTATCTCCACAGATTTATTTCTACAGATTTATCTCCACAGATTTATCTCCACAGATTTATCTCCACAGATTTATCTATACAGATTTATCTCCACAGATTTATCTCCACAGATTTATCTCCACAGATTTATCTCCACAGATTTATTTCTACAGATTTATCTCCACAGATTTATCTCCACAGATTTATTTCTACAGATTTATCTCCACAGATTTATCTCCACAGATTTATCTCCACAGATTTATCTCCACAGATTTATCTCCACAGATTTATCTCTACAGATTTATCTCCACAGATTTATCTCTACAGATTTATCTCCACAGATTTATCTATACAGATTTATCTCCACAGATTTATCTCCACAGATTTATCTCCACAGATTTATCTCCACAGATTTATCTATACAGATTTATCTCCACAGATTTATCTCCACAGATTTATCTCCACAGATTTATCTCCACAGATTTATCTATACAGATTTATCTCCACAGATTTATCTCTACAGATTTATCTCTACAGATTTATCTCTACAGATTTATCTCCACAGATTTATCTCTACAGATTTATCTCCACAGATTTATCTCCACAGATTTATCTATACAGATTTATCTCCACAGATTTATCTCCACAGATTTATCTCCACAGATTTATCTCCACAGATTTATCTCTACAGATTTATCTCCACAGATTTATCTCTACAGATTTATCTCTACAGATTTATCTCCACAGATTTATCTCTACAGATTTATCTCCACAGATTTATCTATACAGATTTATCTCTACAGATTTATCTATACAGATTTATCTCCACAGATTTATCTCCACAGATTTATCTATACAGATTTATCTCCACAGATTTATCTCCACAGATTTATCTATACAGATTTATCTCTACAGATTTATCTATACAGATTTATCTCCACAGATTTATCTCCACAGATTTATCTATACAGATTTATCTCTACAGATTTATCTCCACAGATTTATCTATACAGATTTATCTATACAGATTTATCTATACAGATTTATCTCCACAGATTTATCTCCACAGATTTATCTATACAGATTTATCTCCACAGATTTATCTCCACAGATTTATCTATACAGATTTATCTCTACAGATTTATCTATACAGATTTATCTCCACAGATTTATCTCCACAGATTTATCTATACAGATTTATCTCCACAGATTTATCTCCACAGATTTATCTCCACAGATTTATCTCCACAGATTTATCTCTACAGATTTATCTCTACAGATTTATCTCCACAGATTTATCTCCACAGATTTATCTCTACAGATCAGAAATGTTTCTCACTGAAGTTTGCAGGATTAGTTTCAGATTAAGATTACTTTATTGTTATGTACACACGAATGTTAGCACAAAATTATATCCATGTTGGCACCTGTTGAACACACATTCATGGAGACAGATGCCAAACACTGAGCCGCTCACAGCGCCCGGGGAGCGTGGGGGTAAGGGTTCCTTGCTCAAGGGCACCTCAGCCGTGGCCAGGAGGTGGACTGCCCCCCCTCCAGCTGTTAGTCCATCGATCTTTGTGAGCGGCGAGAGTGGGAATCGAACGACCCGCTGTTCAAATTGGCTTTGTTCTTAGACAGTATGAATTCATATTCTGTATTTTACTAAATAATATAGGTTCCTAGTTTGTACTTTTCCACTGCTCATAAAAACACTAAGTATGTCCAAGACTTCAAGGTGACATAGCGGGACTAAATAACTGGGTCAGATAAAGAACCTGGGAAAGCAGATGCACGCTTAAAGCAACATTCACACACACACATTGTTCGGCTTCTCCAGAGAACATGACAAAGACGTGTTGAACCTGCTCATGTTTAAATTATACTCTGTCGAGTGTAAGTCCAGCCTCTGGGAGATTAAGGTTCATATAAATATGAAATGTTTCCGGGTATCGGGGCTCGGTCTGACGGAGCTCTGTCCCTCTGAGCCCAGCGCTGCTATACTTCACCTGTGACCACCAATAAATACTGTATTTAACTTAAGGCTCCTCCGGCTTGTTCTTGAGCTTCCAATGAAAGAATTGAGCTAACAATTTGGTGCCGTGACCCGGATTGGCTGACTCTGAAGGGAAACCCTTTTTCAGACAATTAGACATAAGGTGAGCAGAAAACCTCTTGTATGAAATTTCTGCACATTGGTCATGCTAAATTAAGTTGTCTGCATTAAGATGTCCTCTGATCATTAAAAATCAAAGTATAAATTTACTGTCTGTTTGTTTTATTTGAATGGTCACATGTAAAGTATAAACACACAGTCTCACATAGGAAGAGCAATGAGTGTCCAGATAGTTTAATTCAAACAAATAAAAGACAAAATTAACTCATGTTGTCAATGAATATCCCCTTTCAGGGGTTGTCTTCTAAATTGAAATCCGCATGTGAAGAGTCTGTAATTTTTCCACGTGTGGTGGTAGGGCTAGGAGTCAAGGACTCAGGGCTAGGTTTGTTATTTTTCTTGAAAATGTGGGGTGATTTGCTACTTGATTGATATTTTACTGTGATATTACACAGATCTCAAGTGGTTCTGCACAAAAGGGGGCATTGGAATAGAAAAAAGGGGAACGTTATATAGGGTGTTACAGAGATTGGTGAATTAAAACGATCGCTGGGGTGCGCTCGACCCCAGCGATCGAGCGCACTTTGGGTGGGGGCAGCAGAGACACCATCAGGTGACGGCTCGGACCCTCCACCCTACCCACATCCGGTCCTCCAGAGATCTGTCCGGCAGGTTTTAGACGTTTCCCTGCTTCCACACACCTGACTCAGATGAAATGGATCTCTTTATGGATTGTTAAGCTCTGCAGCAGCCTGCTGATGATGCATTGATCTGAATCAGGTGTGTTGAAGCCGGGAACCTTCTAAAACCTGCAGGTCAGTGGCCTACGAGGACCGGATGTGGGTATTCCTGGTGTAGGATCAGGATCACCCAATCAGGGAAGCAGCAGCAGGAGTCGAACCTTCAGGAGGCCGCTGCCCCTCCACAACAAACACATAACTACATCATGTGGTGAACATCTCCCCACAGGAAGGGAGCCAGCTTCCAGACCTGCTCCTGATGTCCGGTCCTGACCTGAAAGTTAACAGAGGAAAGCCACATCACCCGTCCACATCAACCATGTTCCACTGAGAGCTCTGAGGAACATGTTTTAAACACTTTTGTGGACAAACTGGAGATCCTCTGAACATCTCTGCTCCTCAGAGAGCTCCTTAAACTAATCAACCGCCTGGACCCATTTCGGCTGATTCATGGACTCTGTTGGGTCCCTGGCAGAGATCGCTCAGACTGCTTAGAGTACTGAATGAACTCAGTGCTAATGAGACTTTAAATCTGTCATTTTTTGGTGCCTTAAGATTAAATGTTTGATAAAAGCAAACATGTACACACAAACTAAACTCATTAAAACAGTCAATAACTGAGCTGGAACCATGTTGGACAATAAACCTGTACTGAGAATCAGATTTTTATTTATGTTCTGGTTATGGTTTTATTTCCTTATTGAATAATATATACATTCCCAAGTTGTACCTGTTAAAAAGAGCTATTGTTTCCCCGGGTAGGGTGCTGATGTGAAGACACAGCAGAGCGGGGGGGCTTGTTCTTGGTGTTAGTTTGGTGTTTAACGCCCAAAGACTCTTGACGACCAACATCTGTTTATAGGAACATTTTCATCCCTTGTTTTTAGGGGGCGGTTTGGCCCCCGTCCTGTGTTTTTTGGGAATGTGTTACAGGTCTGAAATGTAAAAATGATAACCAAATGAAGTCCATGAGACCTTAAAAGATCAGGGAAACACATTGTTTACAATCAAATCAAAGGAAAAGTAGGAATCCTCATTTTTTTTATTTGGATTGTTCACCCCATCCCAGCTCCTCCTGATGGCGGCGGTACAGACACCAGCATATCGTCAGGCATTCAACCAGAATCAAACTATGAAATATAAGCATGAAAAGCTCTAAACTGTTTTCTGTGGATCTTTCATGGAAACTCAGTTTCTTTGTTGGTTTAATTTCATTCTGGACCCTAAAAACTTCCCCTGTTAAAACTGAACACACATCAGCTGCATGATTTATTCTCTGCCTGCGCCCCGGTGTGGTCTGAAGTTTGGGAGGCCGGACAGTTCAGAGTTCAGCTGCTCTTCAGGGTGATGAGGTGCACATTTTCAGTGAAGGAGTCCATGCCCCAGGCTCGCTGCTTGTCCGTCAGAGCGTCCACCGACTGCAGCAGCTCCACGTCGCAGCGGCTCCCTGACAGGAAGGAATCACCAATAATCAGTTTACCTAACGCTGTCATCGGGTTAGAGCCGGAGTCATCGGTGACACTTACCGAACAGCCCGTGGACCTGCTCATCAGGCACAAAGAAAGGAGGACCTGCGACACAAACCAGCGAACATGTGGCATGTTTAGGTGTTTTAGAAGGAAATGAACATCTGTTAGCATCAAACGTACCTTTATACTGGTCAAACGCACCTTTATACTGGTCAAACGTACTTTATACTGGTCAAACGCACCTTTATACTGGTCAAACGTACTTTATACTGGTCAAACGCACCTTTATACTGGTCAAACGCACCTTTATACTGGTCAAACGTACTTTATACTGGTCAAACGCACCTTTATACTGGTCAAACGCACTTTTATACTGGTCAAACGTACCTTTATACTGGTCAAACGCACCTTTATACTGGTCAAACGCACCTTTATACTGGTCAAACGTAGTTTATACTGGTCAAACGCACCTTTATACTGGTCAAACGCACCTTTATACTGGTCAAACGCACCTTTATACTGGTCAAACGTACTTTATACTGGTCAAACGTACCTTTATACTGGTCAAACGCACCTTCATACTGGTCAAACGTACCTTTATACTGGTCAAACGTAAATTTATACTGGTCAAACGTACCTTTATACTGGTCAAACGTACCTTTATACTGGTCAAACGCACCTTTATACTGGTCAAACGCACCTTTATACTGGTCAAACGTACTTTATACTGGTCAAACGCACCTTTATACTGGTCAACTGTACCTTTATACTGGTCAAACGCACCTTTATACTGGTCAAACGTACTTTATACTGGTAAAACGCACCTTTATACTGGTCAAACGTACCTTTATACTGGTCAAACGTACCTTTATACTGGTCAAACGCACCTTTATACTGGTCAAACGTACTTTATACTAGTCAAACGCACCTTTATACTGGTCAAACGCACCTTTATACTGGTCAAACGTACCTTTATATTGGTCAAACGCACCTTTATACTGGTCAAACGTACCTTTATACTAGTCAAACGCACCTTTAAACTGGTCAAACGCACCTTTATACTGGTCAAACGCACCTTTATACTGGTCAAACGTAGTTTATACTGGTCAAACGCACCTTTATACTGGTCAAACGCACCTTTATACTGGTCAAACGTACCTTTATACTGGTCAGAGGTAAATTTATACTGGTCAAACGTACCTTTATACTGGTCAAACGCACCTTTATACTGGTCAAACGCACCTTTATACTGGTCAAACGCACCTTTATACTGGTCAAACGTACCTTTATATTGGTCAAACGCACCTTTATACTGGTCAAACGTACCTTTATACTGGTCAAACGCACCTTTATACTGGTCAAACGCACCTTTATACTGGTCAAACGTAGTTTATACTGGTCAAACGCACCTTTATACTGGTCAAACGTACCTTTATACTGGTCAAACGTAAATTTATACTGGTCAAACGTACCTTTATACTGGTCAAACGCACCTTTATACTGGTCAAACGCACCTTTATACTGGTCAAACGCACCTTTATACTGGTCAAACGTAGTTTATACTGGTCAAACGCACCTTTATACTGGTCAAACGCACCTTTATACTGGTCAAACGCACCTTTATACTGGTCAAACGTACCTTTATACTGGTCAAACGTAAATTTATACTGGTCAAACGTACCTTTATACTGGTCAAACGCACCTTTATACTGGTCAAACGCACCTTTATACTGGTCAAACGTACCTTTATACTGGTCAAACGCACCTTTATACTGGTCAAACGCACCTTTATACTGGTCAAACGCACCTTTATACTGGTCAAACGTACTTTATACTGGTCAAACGCACCTTTATACTGGTCAAACGTACCTTTATACTGGTCAAACGTAGTTTATACTGGTCAAACGCACCTTTATACTGGTCAAACGCACCTTTATACTGGTCAAACGCACCTTTATACTGGTCAAACGTACCTTTATACTGGTCAAACGTAAATTTATACTGGTCAAACGTACCTTTATACTGGTCAAACGCACCTTTATACTGGTCAAACGCACCTTTATACTGGTCAAACGCACCTTTATACTGGTCAAACGTACCTTTATATTGGTCAAACGCACCTTTATACTGGTCAAACGTACCTTTATACTAGTCAAACGCACCTTTAAACTGGTCAAACGCACCTTTATACTGGTCAAACGCACCTTTATACTGGTCAAACGTAGTTTATACTGGTCAAACGCACCTTTATACTGGTCAAACGCACCTTTATACTGGTCAAACGCACCTTTATACTGGTCAAACGCACCTTTATACTGGTCAAACGCACCTTTATACTGGTCAAACGTACCTTTATACTGGTCAAACGTAAATTTATACTGGTCAAACGTACCTTTATACTGGTCAAACGCACCTTTATACTGGTCAAACGCACCTTTATACTGGTCAAACGCACCTTTATACTGGTCAAACGTAGTTTATACTGGTCAAACGCACCTTTATACTGGTCAAACGCACCTTTATACTGGTCAAACGTACCTTTATACTGGTCAAACGTAAATTTATACTGGTCAAACGTACCTTTATACTGGTCAAACGCACCTTTATACTGGTCAAACGTACCTTTATACTGGTCAAACGCACCTTTATACTGGTCAAACGCACCTTTATACTGGTCAAACGCACCTTTATACTGGTCAAACGTAGTTTATACTGGTCAAACGCACCTTTATACTGGTCAAACGCACCTTTATACTGGTCAAACGCACCTTTATACTGGTCAAACGCACCTTTATACTGGTCAAACGTACCTTTATACTGGTCAAACGTAAATTTATACTGGTCAAACGTACCTTTATACTGGTCAAACGCACCTTTATACTGGTCAAACGTACCTTTATACTGGTCAAACGCACCTTTATACTGGTCAAACGCACCTTTATACTGGTCAAACGTACTTTATACTGGTCAAACGCACCTTTATACTGGTCAACTGTACCTTTATACTGGTCAAACATACCTTTATACTGGTCAAACGCACCTTTATACTGGTCAAACGTACCTTTATACTGGTCAAACGTACCTTTATACTGGTCAAACGCACCTTTATACTGGTCAAACGCACCTTTATACTGGTCAAACGTAAATTTATACTGGTCAAACGTACCTTTATACTGGTCAGGGTTGTACAGAAACGTGTCCAACAGGTATCTGCAGTCTCCGGCCATCAGAGAGATGATGAGAGCTGCATACCTGTGAAGCACATGAAGAAGAAAACAGTTCAACGCTCCTTAATGTTTCCGTCCATCATGCTGAATCTTAAAGAAGTCCATCTGATCCCACCTCTCACGGTCCTTTGGGTTGATGGCCACCAGAGATCCTCGGTCCCAGATCGCTCCAAACTGACCCTCAACAGAGCTGTGATGGAGAAAAAGAGTCACTCAGGGAAGCAGACACCCTCTCTACCTGTAAGACCAGGCTTAAAACTTTCCCTCCTGATAAAGCTTATAGTTAGGGATGGCTCAGGTGACCCTGAAACATCCCATAGTTCTGCTGCTGTAGGCCCAGCCTGCTGGGGGAGCTCCCATGATGCACCTCTCCATGTACATGTGACATCATTGTTGTCATTAACTTGTGTTTCTCTCTCTCAGCAAGTATCTTTGAAGTGCTTTGAGATGATATTTGTTGTGATTTGGAACTTTATGAATAAAACTGAATTGAATTGAAAGCTGAATGAACCTCAGAAGACACAGTCAGCTCACCTGGAGAAGTCGTACAGGTCGCACTGATACAGGGAGATGTTCTTCTCCGAGTTCTGCGGACGGACACACAGTTCATGTCAACATTAGCAAGGTCACATTTATTTCTGTAGCACATCTAAACAACCAAAGTATACCAAAGATCTTTACACAAATATTAATGAAAACCATAAAATAAGAACAGCAAAATAAATGCTACAGTATTCTAAAATAATTCAGGAATAACCAGGAAAAATTGAGTCTGGCTCACAGCAGGACCAAGAGGACCAAAAGGAGAGCATTTTTAAATGACTCCAATGACATGGCATGTCTCATATGAAGCTGTTCCAAAGCTTTGGAGAACCCGGCCGCCCTCAGCTTTAAAGCTGGATCTCATATGAAACTGAGCAGCCGGCCGCCCTCAGCTTTAAAGCTGGATCTCATATGAAACTGAGCAGCCGGCCGCCCTCAGCTTTAAAGCTGGATCTCAGGAGCGTTCTGCACTCTGCAGGCGGCAGGGTCACTGATCAGGACCAGAGTATAAAGGGTTAGAGCCTCTGGGTGGAAGTAGACCTGGATGATGGGTTTTATTGGTGTACTGATCAGTAGAAATAAATGTCTGCACCTCTATCTTCTTCTTCTGCTGAGACACACTCGTTCAACGGGCTCATTTCTCTAACTATGTCAGATTAGAGTCAAAACGTTCTGATGGAGAGAGTCTGGAGTAAAACAGGTCCAGTGTTTCCTGAGAGAACTGATCAGAACCCTGTTCCCTGTGCATGCCTCACAGAGCTGAACACATCAGTTGTCAGTTGGTCTTTACTTCTGCTTTTAACCCTAACCCGACATGTTGAGAAGAAGGCTTTCAGAGTGTTTTAACCTCAGGAGCAGTCTGCCGGCTGGATGTTAACCCTCACTGAGAGTTACAGATGAACTTCTGAAGGCTCACCACAGGGGGGTGCCGTCGCTGCGTATGAAGGTCTTAAAATATAGAGCATGGAAGATGTCGTCAGTTTCATTTTTAGATACAACAGCAGACCAACTAATGATGGATAATTTATTATGAAGCGACTTATTACTGTTATTAAGGTTAGGAAGGAAAATGTCTCCAGGTCCAGCAGATGAATCTGATTTCCCATTGGTGGGCTCCAGATAAAACACAGGAAGGTGGTCAGATAAGTCAGAACAAAATGCCTGAGACCCCCGCAGCACCGCAGGAATCAGTGAGTGTATTCAGGCGGGGATTCTCATTCGTTATGAGGGAGAAGAAGGAAGTGGCGTTGAGAGGGTTAAGAAATTGAGATGACTGGTTATTTAACAGATTAATATTAAAGTCACCCATAATATAGCAGGCTTTTTTTTCAGTGGTGATCTTAGTGAGGGCAGAATAAAAGCTGTCAATAAAACAATTGACATTGGAATTAGGTGGTCTATAAATAAAGATCCTGTTAGAGGAAGGAAGGCTCAACAAGCTGTAGAAAAACAGCCTCGACTTCATATCCCACCATCACAACAAGATCATTTGGAAGGGAGGATCTGATGTTTCCTTCACAAAGAGAGACACCTCCTCCACAGCTCTGAAACCGCTCTGAAACCGCTCTGAAACCGCTCTGAAACAGCTCTGAAACAGCACTGAAACAGCACTGAAACAGCTCTGAAACAGCTCTGAAACCGCTCTGAAACAGCTCTGAAACAGCTCTGAAACAGCTCTGAAACAGCACTGAAAAAGCTCTGAAACCGCTCTGAAACAGCTCTGAAACCGCTCTGAAACGGCTCTGAAACAGCTCTGAAACAGCTCTGAAACAGCACTGAAACAGCTCTGAAACAGCACTGAAACAGCACTGAAACAGCTCTGAAACAGCACTGAAACAGCTCTGAAACCGCTCTGAAACAGCTCTGAAACCGCTCTGAAACAGCACTGAAACAGCTCTGAAACCGCTCTGAAACAGCACTGAAACAGCTCTGAAACAGCACTGAAACAGCTCTGAAACAACTCTGAAACAGCACTGAAACAGCACTGAAACAGCTCTGAAACAGCACTGAAACAGCTCTGAAACCGCTCTGAAACAGCTCTGAAACCGCTCTGAAACAGCACTGAAACAGCTCTGAAACCGCTCTGAAACAGCACTGAAACAGCACTGAAACAGCACTGAAACAGCTCTGAAACAACTCTGAAACAGCACTGAAACAGCACTGAAACAGCTCTGAAACAGCTCTGAAACAGCACTGAAACAGCACTGAAACAGCACTGAAACAGCACTGAAATAGCACTGAAACAGCTCTGAAACAGCTCTGAAACAACTCTGAAACAGCACTGAAACAGCTCTGAAACAGCTCTGAAACCGCTCTGAAACAGCACTGAAACAGCACTGAAACAGCTCTGAAACCACTCTGAAACAGCACTGAAACAGCTCTGAAACAGCTCTGAAACCGCTCTGAAACAGCTCTGAAACAGCACTGAAACAGCTCTGAAACGGCTCTGAAACAGCTCTGAAACAGCTCTGAAACAGCTCTGAAACAGCTCTGAAACAGCACTGAAACAGCTCTGAAACAGCTCTGAAACCGCTCTGAAACAGCTCTGAAACAGCACTGAAACAGCTCTGAAACAGCTCTGAAACAGCTCTGAAACAGCTCTGAAACCGCTCTGAAACAGCACTGAAACAGCACTGAAACAGCTCTGAAACAGCTCTGAAACAGCTCTGAAACAGCACTGAAACCGCTCTGAAACAGCTCTGAAACAGCTCTGAAACAGCTCTGAAACAGCTCTGAAACAGCTCTGAAACAGCACTGAAACAGCACTGAAACAGCTCTGAAACAGCACTGAAACCGCTCTGAAACAGCACTGAAACAGCTCTGAAACAGCACTGAAACAGCTCTGAAACAGCACTGAAACAGCTCTGAAACCGCTCTGAAACAGCACTGAAACAGCTCTGAAACAGCACTGAAACAGCACTGAAACAGCACTGAAATAGCACTGAAACAGCTCTGAAACAGCTCTGAAACAGCTCTGAAACAGCACTGAAACAGCACTGAAACAGCACTGAAACAGCACTGAAACAGCACTGAAACAGCTCTGAAACAGCACTGAAACAGCTCTGAAACAGCTCTGAAACAGCTCTGAAACAGCTCTGAAACAGCACTGAAACAGCTCTGAAACAGCTCTGAAACAGCTCTGAAACAGCTCTGAAACAGCACTGAAACAGCTCTGAAACAGCTCTGAAACAGCTCTGAAACAGCACTGAAACAGCACTGAAACAGCACTGAAACAGCACTGAAACAGCTCTGAAACAGCACTGAAACAGCACTGAAACAGCACTGAAACAGCACTGAAACAGCTCTGAAACAGCACTGAAACAGCTCTGAAACAGCACTGAAACAGCTCTGAAACAGCACTGAAACAGCACTGAAACAGCACTGAAACAGCACTGAAACAGCTCTGAAACAGCACTGAAACAGCACTGAAACAGCACTGAAACAGCACTGAAACAGCACTGAAACAGCTCTGAAACAGCACTGAAACAGGGATGCTGGTTAGAATTTCTCTTGGGAAACAGTGAAACTTTTTGGCTGTTCGGCCATGTTTCGGTCAAGCCTCCAACTGAAAATCAACTGGCAACATACCAAGATAATCGATAAAACTGTCAAAATGTTCAGTTAAACTAAGAATATTAAGGTGAAACAAGAAAAAAGAATTGTAATCAGCAATCTTTTTATCTTTAAGAACGGGGTACAGAACCTGTCTCGAACAAGCTGCTCTGCACATTAAGCTGTTTAATCTAGTTTGGAACCTGATCTGTGGAACCAGATCTGTGGAACCTGATCTGTGGAACCAGATCTGTGGAACCAGCTCTGTGGAACCAGCTCTGTGGAACCAGCTCTGTGGAACCTGATCTGTGGAACCAGCTCTGTGGAACCTGATCTGTGGAACCAGATCTGTGGAACCAGATCTGTGGAACCAGCTCTGTGGAACCTGATCTGTGGAACCAGCTCTGTGAAACCAGATCTGTGGAACCAGATCTGTGGAACCAGATCTGTGGAACCAGATCTGTGGAACCTGATCTGTGGAACCTGATCTGTGGAACCAGCTCTGTGGAACCAGATCTGTGGAACCAGATCTGTGGAACCAGCTCTGTGGAACCTGATCTGTGGAACCAGATCTGTGGAACCAGATCTGTGGAACCTGATCTGTGGAACCTGATCTGTGGAACCTGATCTGTGGAACCTGATCAGTGGAACCTGATCTGTGGAACCAGCTCTGTGGAACCAGATCTGTGGAACCAGATCTGTGGAACCAGATCTGTGGAACCTGATCTATGGAACCTGATGTGTGGAGCCAGCTCTGTGGAACCAGATCTGTGGAACCAGATCTGTGGAACCAGATCTGTCGAACCAGATCTGTAGAACCTGATCTGTGGAACCTGATCTGTGGAACCTGATCTGTGGAACCAGATCTGTGGAACCTGATCTGTGGAACCTGATCTGTGGAACCAGATCTGTGGAACCAGATCTGTGGAACCTGATCTGTGGAACCTGATCTGTGGAACCTGATCTGTGGAACCTGATCAGTGGAACCTGATCTGTGGAACCAGCTCTGTGGAACCAGCTCTGTGGAACCAGATCTGTGGAACCTGATCTGTGGAACCTGATCTGTGGAACCAGATCTGTGGAACCTGATCTGTGGAACCAGATCTGTGGAACCAGCTCTGTGGAACCAGCTCTGTGGAACCAGATCTGTGGAACCAGCTCTGTGGAACCAGATCTGTGGAACCAGATCTGTGGAACCTGATCTGTGGAACCTGATCTGTGGAACCAGATCTGTGGAACCTGATCTGTGGAACCTGATCTGTGGAACCTGATCTGTGGAACCAGCTCTGTGGAACCTGATCTGTGGAACCAGCTCTGTGGAACCTGATCTGTGGAACCAGATCTGTGGAACCTGATCTGTGGAACCTGATGTGTGGAGCCAGCTCTGTGGAACCAGATCTGTGGAACCAGATCTGTGGAACCTGATCTGTGGAACCAGATCTGTGGAACCTGATCTGTGGAACCAGATCTGTGGAACCAGATCTGTGGAACCTGATCTGTGGAACCTGATCTGTGGAACCAGATCTGTGGAACCTGATCTGTGGAACCTGATCTGTGGAACCTGATCTGTGGAACCAGATCTGTGGAACCAGATCTGTGGAACCTGATCTGTGGAACCAGATCTGTGGAACCTGATCTGTGGAACCTGATCTGTGGAACCTGATCTGTGGAACCTGATCTGTGGAACCTGATCTCACCTTGAACAGCTGGGCTCCAGGTATGGTGGGCACAGACTCCACGCTGTATGTCATGTTGTTTTCCTCAAAGAACTGTCGGACCGCCTTCTCAGAGATCTCCACACCGACCACAGAGTGACCCAGATCTGCCAGCCTGAGGGGGCAAAAAGAACAGCCTGAGGGGCAGAAAGAACAGCCTGAGGGGCAAAAAGAACAGCCTGAGGGGCAGAAACAGCAGCCTGAGGGGCATAAAGAACAGCCTGAGGGGCAGAAACAGCAGCCTGAGGGGCAGAAACAGCAGCCTGAGGGGCAGAAAGAACAGCCTGAGGGGCAGAAACAGCAGCCTGAGGGGGCAGAAAGAGCAGCCTGAGGGGGCAGAAAGAACAGCCTGAGGGGCAGAAACAGCAGCCTGAGGGGCAGAAACAGCAGCCTGAGGGGGCAGAGAGAACAGCCTGAGGGGCAGAAACAGCAGCCTGAGGGGCAGAAACAGCAGCCTGAGGGGGCAAAAAGAACAGCCTGAGGGGCAGAAACAGCAGCTTGAGGGGCAGAAAGAACAGCCTGAGGGGCAGAAACAGCAGCCTGAGGGGGCAGAACAGCAGCCTGAGGGGGCAGAAAGAGCAGCCTGAGGGGGCAGAAAGAACAGCCTGAGGGGCAGAAACAGCAGCCTGAGGGGCAGAAACAGCAGCCTGAGGGGGCAGAAAGAACAGCCTGAGGGGCAGAAACAGCAGCCTGAGGGGCAGAAACAGCAGCCTGAGGGGGCAAAAAGAACAGCCTGAGGGGCAGAAAGAACAGCCTGAGGGGCAGAAACAGCAGCCTGAGGGGGCAGAACAGCAGCCTGAGGGGGCAGAAAGAACAGCCTGAGGGGCAGAAACAGCAGCCTGAGGGGCAGAAACAGCAGCCTGATGGGGCAGAAACAGCAGCCTGAGGGGCAGAAACAGCAGCCTGAGGGGGCAGAAACAGCAGCCTGAGGGGCAGAAACAGCAGCCTGAGGGGGCAGAAACAGCAGCCTGAGGGGCAGAAACAGCAGCCTGAGGGGCAGAAACAGCAGCCTGAGGGGGCAGAAACAGCAGCCTGAGGGGCAGAAACAGCAGCCTGAGGGGCAGAAACAGCAGCCTGAGGGGCAGAAACAGCAGCTTGAGGGGCAGAAAGAACAGCCTGAGGGGCAGAAAGAACAGCCTGAGGGGGCAGAAACAGCAGCCTGAGGGGCAGAAAGAACAGCCTGAGGGGCAGAAAGAACAGCCTGAGGGGGCAGAAACAGCAGCCTGAGGGGCAGAAAGAACAGCCTGAGGGGCAGAAACAGCAGCCTGAGGGGGCAGAAACAGCAGCCTGAGGGGGCAGAAAGAACAGCCTGAGGGGCAGAAACAGCAGCCTGAGGGGCAGAAACAGCAGCCTGAGGGGCAGAAACAGCAGCCTGAGGGGCAGAAACAGCAGCCTGAGGGGGCAGAAAGAACAGCCTGAGGGGCAGAAACAGCAGCCTGAGGGGCAGAAACAGCAGCCTGAGGGGGCAGAAAGAACAGCCTGAGGGGCAGAAACAGCAGCCTGAGGGGCAGAAACAGCAGCCTGAGGGGGCAAAAAGAACAGCCTGAGGGGCAGAAACAGCAGCTTGAGGGGCATAAAGAAAAGCCTGAGGGGCAGAAAGAACAGCCTGAGGGGCAGAAACAGCAGCCTGAGGGGGCAGAAACAGCAGCCTGAGGGGGCAGAAAGAACAGCCTGAGGGGGCAGAAACAGCAGCCTGAGGGGGCAGAAAGAACAGCCTGAGGGGGCAGAAACAGCAGCCTGAGGGGGCAGAAAGAACAGCCTGAGGGGGGCAGAAAGAACAGCCTGAGGGGCAGAAAGAACAGCCTGAGGGGGCAGAAACAACAGCCTGAGGGGGCAGAAACAACAGCCTGAGGGGGCAGAAACAACAGCCTGAGGGGGCAGAAACAGCAGCCTGAGGGGGCAGAAAGAACAGCCTGAGGGGGCAGAAACAGCAGCCTGAGGGGGCAGAAAGAACAGCCTGAGGGGGCAGAAACAACAGCCTGAGGGGGCAGAAACAGCAGCCTGAGGGGGCAGAAAGAACAGCCTGAGGGGGGCAGAAACAACAGCCTGAGGGGCAGAAAGAACAGCCTGAGGGGGCAGAAACAACAGCCTGAGGGGGCAGAAACAACAGCCTGAGGGGCAGAAAGAACAGCCTGAGGGGGCAGAAACAGCAGCCTGAGGGGGCAAAAAGAACAGCCTGAGGGGCAGAAACAGCAGCCTGAGGGGGCAGAAACAGCAGCCTGAGGGGCAGAAACAGCAGCCTGAGGGGCAGAAACAGCAGCCTGAGGGGGCAAAAAGAACAGCCTGAGGGGCAGAAACAGCAGCTTGAGGGGCATAAAGAAAAGCCTGAGGGGCAGAAAGAACAGCCTGAGGGGCAGAAACAGCAGCCTGAGGGGGCAGAAACAGCAGTCTGAGGGGGCAGAAAGAACAGCCTGAGGGGCAGAAACAGCAGCCTGAGGGGGCAGAAAGAACAGCCTGAGGGGGCAGAAACAACAGCCTGAGGGGGCAGAAACAGCAGCCTGAGGGGGCAGAAAGAACAGCCTGAGGGGGGCAGAAAGAACAGCCTGAGGGGGCAGAAACAGCAGCCTGAGGGGGCAGAAAGAACAGCCTGAGGGGCAGAAAGAACAGCCTGAGGGGGCAGAAAGAACAGCCTGAGGGGCAGAAACAGCAGCCTGAGGGGCAGAAAGAACAGCCTGAGGGGCAGAAACAGCAGCCTGAGGGGCAGAAAGAACAGCCTGAGGGGCAAAAAGAACAGCCTGAGGGGTAGAAAGAACAGCCTGAGGGGCAGAAACAGCAGCCTGAGGGGCAGAAAGAACAGCCTGAGGGGCAGAAAGAACAGCCTGAGGGGCAGAAACAGCAGCCTGAGGGGCAGAAAGAACAGCCTGAGGGGCAAAAAGAACAGCCTGAGGGGCAGAAACAGCAGCCTGAGGGGCAGAAAGAACAGCCTGAGGGGCAGAAACAGCAGCCTGAGGGGGCAGAAAGAACAGCCTGAGGGGCAGAAAGAACAGCCTGAGGGGCAGAAACAGCAGCCTGAGGGGGCAGAAACAGCAGCCTGAGGGGGCAGAAACAGCAGCCTGAGGGGGCAGAAAGAACAGCCTGAGGGGGCAGAAACAGCAGCCTGAGGGGGCAGAAACAACAGCCTGAGGGGGCAGAAACAGCAGCCTGAGGGGGCAGAAAGAACAGCCTGAGGGGGGCAGAAAGAACAGCCTGAGGGGGCAGAAAGAACAGCCTGAGGGGGCAGAAACAACAGCCTGAGGGGGCAGAAACAACAGTCTGAGGGGGCAGAAACAACAGCCTGAGGGGCAGAAAGAACAGCCTGAGGGGGCAGAAACAACAGCCTGAGGGGGCAGAAACAACAGCCTGAGGGGCAGAAACAACAGCCTGAGGGGGCAGAAACAACAGCCTGAGGGGCAGAAACAACAGCCTGAGGGGGCAGAAACAACAGCCTGAGGGGCAGAAAGAACAGCAGCCTGAGGGGCAGAAACAGCAGCCTGAGGGGGCAGAAACAGCAGCCTGAGGGGCAGAAACAGCAGCCTGAGGGGGCAAAAAGAACAGCCTGAGGGGCAGAAACAGCAGCCTGAGGGGCAGAAACAGCAGCCTGAGGGGCAGAAACAGCAGCCTGAGGGGGCAAAAAGAACAGCCTGAGGGGCAGAAACAGCAGCTTGAGGGGCATAAAGAAAAGCCTGAGGGGCAGAAAGAACAGCCTGAGGGGCAGAAACAGCAGCCTGAGGGGGCAGAAACAGCAGTCTGAGGGGGCAGAAAGAACAGCCTGAGGGGCAGAAACAGCAGCCTGAGGGGGCAGAAACAGCAGCCTGAGGGGGCAGAAACAACAGCCTGAGGGGGCAGAAACAGCAGCCTGAGGGGGCAGAAACAACAGCCTGAGGGGGCAGAAACAGCAGCCTGAGGGGGCAGAAAGAACAGCCTGAGGGGGGCAGAAAGAACAGCCTGAGGGGCAGAAAGAACAGCCTGAGGGGGCAGAAACAGCAGCCTGAGGGGGCAGAAAGAACAGCCTGAGGGGCAGAAAGAACAGCCTGAGGGGGCAGAAAGAACAGCCTGAGGGGGGCAGAAAGAACAGCCTGAGGGGGCAGAAAGAACAGCCTGAGGGGGCAGAAAGAACAGCCTGAGGGGGCAGAAACAACAGCCTGAGGGGCAGAAAGAACAGCCTGAGGGGCAGAAACAACAGCCTGAGGGGGCAGAAACAACAGCCTGAGGGGCAGAAACAGCAGCCTGAGGGGGCAGAAACAGCAGCCTGAGGGGGCAGAAAGAACAGCCTGAGGGGGCAGAAACAGCAGCCTAAGGGGCAGAAAGAACAGCCTGAGGGGGCAGAAAGAACAGCCTGAGGGGGGCAGAAAGAACAGCCTGAGGGGCAGAAAGAACAGCCTGAGGGGGCAGAAACAACAGCCTGAGGGGCAGAAACAGCAGCCTGAGGGGGCAGAAACAACAGCCTGAGGGGGCAGAAACAGCAGCCTGAGGGGGCAGAAACAGCAGCCTGAGGGGGCAGAAAGAACAGCCTGAGGGGGTAGAAACAGCAGCCTGAGGGGGCAGAAACAACAGCCTGAGGGGGCAGAAACAACAGCCTGAGGGGCAGAAAGAACAGCCTGAGGGGGCAGAAACAGCAGCCTAAGGGGCAGAAAGAACAGCCTGAGGGGGCAGAAAGAACAGCCTGAGGGGGGCAGAAAGAACAGCCTGAGGGGGCAGAAAGAACAGCCTGAGGGGGCAGAAACAGCAGCCTGAGGAGGCAGAAACAGGGGGCAGAAATAATAGCCCTACCACTTCATGTCCACGGCTTTGCCACACAGGGGGAAGAAGAAGCGAACTCCGGCCCGCCCGCTCAGCACTTTGTCCACGTTGTTCTCCAGCATCCTGAGTGGGAAACAGAAACTCTTATTTTCAAACATGTATGAAAAAGAAAATCTATGTTAAACCTGTTTGTACGAACAAAAGAAAGAAAAATAAATTAAAAATGAAATCACATAAAGTGCTAAAACATAACAAAACAAAAAGGAATGGGAAGAAGTAAAAATACTTTTTCAGTTTCCCTTTTTAACTACTCTTCAGTTTGTAAATATCCTAACTATATAAATATATGCCATATACACACTTCCTAAATATCTATAGAAATAAATAATCACAAAAATAAACATATACTACACACATATCCTTGTAAATATAAATGTAAATATGAATATAGCATATATATATATATATATATATATATATTCTGTGTCTCCCAAACAGCATGATCTTTGTTTTGCATACATTTAATGATAATTTATTTTTGTCAAACCATAGTTTTAGTTTATTTATTTCTGCTGCAGATTCTCACCCGAACAGAAAATATTCGTGTCGTCTGCAAACAAAACAAGCTTCAGTTCCTGCCAAACTCTCCACGTCATTGATGTATAATAGGAATGATTTGGGGCCTAATATTGACCCCTGTGGTACCCCGCATGTAATATTCCTGAAATCAGATTTATAGTCACCTATCTGCACAAACTGTTTCTTAGATAACTTATATAACTCGATGGTATTTTCCTCCACTAAATTATTATAACATTCTTTCTTACACAGCCTCACAACATTAGTTAATTTATTTTCATATTTGTTATATTTTTCCTCTGCTTCTTAAGGATTGTCTGTAAGGCAAGGCAATTTCATTTATAGAGCACAATTCGTACACAAGGTTATTCAAAGTGCTTCACAGCTACATAAAATCACAAGAAGGCAATAAAATCATTAAAAATAAAAAATAAATAAAAATTTAAAATTAAAAAAACCATTAAAAAACCCATTAAAAATAATCATTAATTAATTAATTTAAAAGTAAAGAGTGCAGATAAAATACTGTATCATATACTTTTCTTTTTGCAGGCATTTTGTAGCCCCTTGGTGACCCACAGACTATTTGTATATTTATGTATGTTAAAATTGGCTTTGTTCTTAGACATTATGAATGAAATAAGTCTCAGTACTTTTCCATTATGACCTAAAGTGATCCAGGAGTAGAAAGACAAAACAATTAGGAAAGCCTGGGAAAGCAAGGGCAGATTCACACACACACATTGTTTTGGGCTGATCCAGAGAATATGACGAAGCATGTTGAACCTACTCATGTCCAATCATACTCGGTCGAGTGTGAGTCCAACCTATGAGGCTATAAATACAGATGATACCCGGAAATCGTGGCTCGATCTGACGGATTCCTGCGAGAGTTCTGTCATACCGAGACCAGCGCTGAAATACTTCACTTGTTGCCATCAAATAAAGACTTCATTTTCACTTGAATTACTCCGGTCCGTTCTTGAGCTTCCAACTAAAAGAACCGAATCTAACAAATGGTGCCGTGACCCGTGGCCGTGGTTACCAAACACACCACTGACAATGAAACCAGTAAGAAAAGCACCACTTTGGGGGCTAGATGGTCATACCTCAGTAACGGTTGCAATAACTCTGCTCGGTTCCATATGTCTCTTATGGGGTGCTGCTAATCTTAACACATCCTCTCACCTCGCTACTCCACACCATGTGGCTGGAAGGTCTCCCGACAACAGGAACAGCATATTTCAATTGCAGTTTAGTGAGAAACAAGATGGTCTCGTACAATTCGATATGTGCTCAATCATAAAATGTGAATCTAACGATGAATGGTTTAAAGGATCAGAGAAGTACATTTTTGTGGTCACAGACGACACTGGACATGCTAATGGTAAATTGTACCCCTCCAGGTGTTCCTCCTGGAGTTATGTTACAGCTAACACTGGCCCGAATGACTGGGGATATTATCCTACTAAAGCAATCACAGGACCAAACCCACTGAAAACACGATTGTCCTTATTTAAAGGTACATCTGGACATTCTTGTGAGAAGGGATCTTGTAATCCATTAATAGTTAAATTAAAGAACCCCCAAAAGTCAGACTCTGGAATGTATGTTTTGGGGGCATATGTAAGTGGATCTGATCCTTTAGGATACTTTCGGATAAATGTGACTACACAATCCCAACTAATAGACAATAATACCGTAGCAGCAAGCCCAGAAATAGACACAGGTTTGTACCAGGGAAATTTCTGGCTAGACTGGGTAAAAAGGGCAGCCAAATTAGCTATGAAACAAGATTGTATTGTGTGTTCTCCCCCCAGTCCAGCTCTCCTAACGGTACCATCACTGTTCTCTCGAAATGAAAGTTTTTGCATGATGCAGTTGGATATGACTGAGAATCCTGATGTAGCATGCAAACATCTGGAGACCCCACATCCATTAGCTCCAACCTGGGCGGTCCCTCCGATTTTCACACCTGTAAAAACAAACCACACCTGTCTGACTAGGTTTAGTAAATATGGATACAGAGTAGGTCACATCCCAAAGGACTGGTGTGCCACTACGATTAATGTTACAACATAGATTAATGCTACCAAACTTAGACAGGCCCGCACAGATGTGTACTGGTATTGTGGTAAAACTCGTTTGAGAAATACACTCCCTCCCAACTGGTCAGGAACATGTACTATAATATCATTAGTGACACCAATAACCATCATCAAAGTAACTGCATCTGAGGTCACCTCATGGCTGTCCACTCGTGACACCCGCAGCGTAAATAGACGCAAGAGAGAGACACTTAGCATATATCAAAATTCTCCAACTTACATAGATGCTATTGGGGTCCCCAGAGGAGTACCCGATGAATATAAACTTATAAATCAAATTGGAGCAGGATTCGAATCATCCCTATTTTGGTGGGTTACAATTAACAAAAATGTAGACAGGATTAATTACATTCACTTTAATGTTCAAAGGCTCAATAACATGACCAGAGATGCAATAGCAGGCCTACATGAACAGTTAGCTGCTACGTCACTGATGACCTATCAAAATAGAATGGCCCTTGATTTCCTTCTAGCTGAAAAAGGAGGTGTGTGCGCTATGTTCGACCACGAGTGCTGTGTTTTTATTCCAAACAACACAGCTCCAGATGGCTCCATAACTCGAGCCCTTGTTGGCCTCCAAACTATGTCTGCAGAGCTGGCAAGACACTCAGGTCAAGAAAGCCCACTATCCAACTGGTTGGACAAAACGTTCGGTAAATGGAAAACAATGATTACGTATGTATTCATTGCACTACTGGCATCGGTGACTATGTTTACCTTGTGTGGTTGTTGCTGCATACCGTGTATTCGACAGCTCTGTGTAAAATGCATCACTACGGTTATTGATAATAAGTTACCGGCACTGCCCTCGTATCAACTGATTCAACAAACAGGTGAGACAATTGCTCTGGACGACTTCCCTGACCTGGAAGAAGAAGACATGGAATCAGACTCAGAATATGAAGACCACTGTTTGTATACTTAGGCCCCAATGAAAACAGGAGGTTTGCTTGAGCAAACCCAGAAATGCGATATATGTTTGTCATCTGTTGTGCTAACCTGTGGTGTCTGGTGTTGAGTGTTGTTTGTGTGTTGTCATGATCCCAAAACTGTCTGACGATTTTTCCACAGCAGAATAAGTGGATAATACAGAAGTTCTCATGAATGCTGGACAGCAACTGGGTGAGAATTCTCGTATTGTCCTAAAAACAAGGATTATACCAACTGTGCTGATGTTGATGTTGATCGTGATGATGTGTTCTCTAAATAATTTAAAGTTTTTTCACAGCAAAATAAGGAGATGGTACTGGATTTCTCATTAAGGCTGCACAGCAGTTTGATGACTATTCTGGTTCCTAAAAGCAAGGGTTATACCAACTGGCCAGTTGTTTTGTTTTGTTTTATGTTTATTTTATATTTTCTTTGATTTGATTTTCGTTTATTTTATTTTGGTTTTGTTTTGATTTGGGGTCCATATGAAAAAATAAATAAATAATGAATTGGGCATTAGGATTGAACCTTTCAAAGAGATGCCCTGAGTATAAAAATACAGTGCAAATGACATTTTGCACTACTGCGCTGCGAGATTTGCTAATATTATTCCACAGATTCAGAACCACTACAGGACGTATGGCCGGAGGACTCATAAGCTTGAGTTCTGGGAGGCTTTGCCCATCATGCCAAGATGATGGTGGAGAACTACACAACGAAATTATCCCAAAAGAAAATTAGTTAGGGAGGGGATGCTGAATATCCCTCAGGGAAGCGATGTACTGGTGACCTCTCCTTCCAAGATTAGTTCCGGATCAGAATGCTGAACAGACGTTCAGCCAAGAGGAGAACCGAGCACCGACAGGATTGGACCACAAGAGACCACACGACTCGTCATGTGGTCATCTAAGAAAGATATATCATTTAAAAGAAAAGTTAATCATAATTACTCAGAGGCTAATATACTCATATAATCGAGCCTTGATTAAATTTATATTGGTTGTGTTTCATGTTTAAAGTGTTTAGCTAATTCCTCTTAAAGGGTGATAATGAATCATTTTTAGGATGTACATTACCAGTGGGGTGACTCGGCTCGTTGGAGCGGGACCTTAGACTCTGAACGGTAATAAGTTGGTCGGTCACCAAATGCAACTAGGGGCCATAGGAGAATTTTTCCCGGTTCAGCCATCGGGTTTTCGCTCCTATTCGCTGCAAACGGTGTCCTGTATTTCTTTATAGGACAATTATTACTGTATAATTAATTAAATATTATTAGAAATTCCTCATCTGCTTCATCAACATCTTTTTCTTTATAAACTACATTCTAGTCCTGCATCATTAAATCATTTTTCAGTGCAGTCATGGTTTCGTCTGTTTTCACTCTTATATATTTATCATTTTTGGCGTTTTTCTCGCTATAATCACAGTAATAAACATTAAAAACAGGCACGTGGTCACTGATAACAGCTGTCCACTCTCTGGATTATTTTCCAGGATATTAGTGAATATTTGATCTTTCTCCAGTTTCTGATATTTATGGAACTGAGCTTCAGAATAATTGATCTGATTTTCTTCTCTGATCGTTGTATTGATTCTCAGTGATGACGTCACTTCCTGTCCACAGACCTTTGGAATCCCCTCTGATGCACACGCGCTTCAGTGAGCACAAACTGGTTGTTTACCTGTGCACGTGGGGCTGGTGGAAGCCGATCTTGTCCTCGTGCCAGCGGTCCTCCCACTCTGAGAGGGCCATGACCCGATCCCCCTGCGGCCCCTGCATGCTGCTGAAGTTAGTCCGGGCACAGCTGGACACGCGCACACACACGCACACACACACACAGTGGAGAGAGAACACGTGATCAGTCTAAACCAGGTGAACGTGAAGGTGAAACTGCTCCAGCAACTGGAAAACAAAGCGTTTCTGTCACGTGACGCCGTTACGTATGGGCACCGGAAGCTCTGAGGCTGTAAGAACCTCCTGCTCCTCCTGCTCCACCTGCTCCACCTGTGACCCTCTGGTTACTCACCTGGCAACAACGCGACACAGCACCAAGCAGAGCCCGGCCCGCAGCCCCCCTGAGACCCCCATGTCTGAGTACCTTTGAGAAGTGAAAAAGATCCGCAGCCGCCCAACCAGAGCAGCTCAACCAGAGATTCTGCCCTCAGCTCGGTCTGCCAGGCACCGGTCCGCTCCTTCACTTCCGCAACAACCCACAGGCCCCCAGGCCCGCGCTGTCCCCGCCCCCCGCGCAGCGCTGTCCCCGCCCCCAGGCCCGCGCTGTCCCCGCCCCCCGCGCAGCGCTGTCCCCGCCCCCAGGCCCGCGCTGTCCCCGCCCCCAGGCCCGCGCTGTCCCCGCCCCCCGCGCAGCTCACAGAATATGTTCCAAATGGAGCTCTGAGATCATCAGGTGCTACTTTATTAAGTGTTCCTGGGACGAAATATAAAAAGACTGCTTTCTGTTTTTATGGACCAAACATCTGGAACTCTACCAGTCAACAGATATTACAAACTTTAAAAAGCAGCTAAAAACACATCTATACAGCCTCGCCTTCTACTAGTTTTATGGATTCTATTATTATCATTATTATTATTATTACTATTTGTATGTTGCATTTGTTGTTTCTCTATTTTATTGGTAAATTCATTTTTCTATTTTTAGTGCTTTGTCTTTGGTTTGTGTCTGTACCCCCCCCCCCCCCCCCTTGTTGTTCTTGTGGTTATTTTACTTTATTTACTTTGTATATTGATCTTATTTGTAAAGCACTTTGAGCTACATTTTGTGTATGAAAGGTGCTATATAAATAAATGTATTATTATTATTATTAGTTGCCAGCCTAACAGGGTAGTATAACGCTGGAATGACCTGGAATTATAACGCTTATTTTTCTAGGCCTTATACTTATACTGAGCTGGTACAGTATATATGTGCAATGTTATATTAGATATACTGCGTTGACGTTTACTTCCGCCATTTTTAGAACTGTATATATCTTTTTCTAATATGTTTATAACTGTTTTTATTACTCAACACTTTATTTATTTTTTATTCATGACACTTTATTTTCCTAATTATTGTTGTTTTGTCTGTTGTTCTTGAGTAACAACAAAATTTTGTTGTAAGAATACAAATAAAAGGAATCCTTGAATCCCATATGGGAGCTTGTATGTATATGTGTTAAAGAAGCGTCCTGTGTGTGAGAGAAATAAATTCAAATGAACAATCAAACTTGTTTCTTTATTAAAATATAAAATTTATATTTAAATTCATTCATACATTTATCAATATGCCATAGCCTACCATATGTCTTTGTTATAGAGCATAATACAAAGTGATCCAGCATGAAAGCACGTATTTTTAATGTGTGACAGCGTCCTGTATCATAACTAAATCTCTGCCGTTTGTAACAAAGCAAGCCGTAAAAATCCGGTAAATATTCAGGGTGTTATGATTATTGTAGTTGGGGATAAACACCTTCCTTAGTCAAAATAAATGCAACGTGGGGGCATTGGAGACCCATCCAAGATGGCGGCCGCGCTGATACGTCAGCTCCAACAGGCAGCGTCAGTCTATGAGGCGTCTGCGTATATTATGTCTATGGTGCGGACTTCAGAGGAAAGTTGTGCCTGAAAGTCTGAACTCAGGGCAACACAGCTCCTTATACTGTGGGCGGAGTCTCATGCTGCGATCAGGTTTACTGGGAAATCAGACATCTACTCAGTTACAGTTTTTCTCAATTGCTAAAACACTAAAAGCCACTGGCTGAACAAAGTTCAGTTGCCTGAACTCATTTAGCTAATATACCTTAAACCATTTCACATGGTAAAACACAATTTGCAGATCTCATTTGCACTTTTTATCAGAACTCTAAACACATTCTGCACTCTAATGCACATGTCATCCATACTGGCAAACACAAGTGCAAATAGAGAACACGTGTCATTCATTAAACACAACCACTCAAAACTGATTTCACTTGTTTCAAATGAAGTGACACAACCAATATAAGCCAGGCCAGAGAGCAAACAGGTGGGAAGGAGAAAGTCTTAGAATGGAGAGACGAAACAATGTGAGAGGACGAGGACAAGTGCGTATGCGAGGTGGGCAACGAGGAGGAGGAGGAAGGGGAGGAAGAGAGGAGGAGGAAGAAGAAGAAGAAGAGGAAGAGGAGGAGGAGGAGGAGGAGGAGGAGGAGGAGGAGGAAGAGGAAGAGGAAGAGGAAGAGGAGGAGGAGGAAGAGGAAGAGGAAGAAAGGGAGGAGGAGGAGGAGGAAGAGGAAGAGGAGCAAGAGGAGGAGGAGGAAGAGGAGGAGGAGGAGGAGGAGGAGGAGGAGGAAGAGGAAGGGGAGGAAGAGAGGAGGAGGAGGAGGAGGAGGAGGAGGAGGAGGAGGAGGAGGAGGAGGAGGAGGAGGAGGAGGAGGAGGAGGAAGAAGAGGAAGAGTACGAAGAGGAAAACAAAGAGTGGAAATATCGGATGAAGTTCGTGCAACAATAATTGACCACGTTCTTGTCCATGGTCTGAGACTTAGAGTACGACCCAGTTTAAGCAGATTTTCTGTGTCCACCATAGTAAGGACTTTCAGAGAGCAGAACAGGTACAGTATACTGCTGTGTTTTTCTAATTTACTGTACTACACTACATGCAGCTGTTTCAATAGACATAAAGTTAATCACTGTATGTTTTGTACTGCATGAACATGTTTTGTAACTGCACATTTTGTAGAATTGCAAGGCTGCCACATGCAGGTGGAAGGAGAGCTATACTCACTGTGAACAAGAGGAAATTATAGTTGGCATGGTCCTTCAAAACAATCTAATACGACTCAGAGAACTCCAGGAACGAGTGATAGAAGACAACACAAACTTCCAGGGAATCAACAGTGTGAGCATTTCCACAACTGACCGTGTCCTCCAGCGTAACGGTGCGAATGAAACAAGTATACAGAGTACCTTCTGAGCGCAACTCACCCAGGGTGAAAGAAATGCGAGCTCAGTAAGTGTACAGTACTGCCACATACTATGTGAATGACATTACTTACAGTACATACAATGTATGTGAATCAGAAGTGAATACAGTCGGCCTGATTGTATGTTACAGTGTAGCACTGTCTCTGTACGACTTACAAAATTCTACATATTGTATTTCTACACACTTGGAATCCTCGGGCAGACCCCATGAGTTCATCTTTGTCGCTGACGCAGGCTTCAATCTAACAAAGAGGAGAAGGAGCGGCCGAAACGTGATTGGCCAGCGGGCCTTTGTTGATGTCCCTGGTCAGCGAGGTGGCAATGTCCCAATCTGTGCTGCTATCAGCAGCCGTGGTGTTCTTCATCACCACCTTACACTCGGGCCATAGAACACCCAGCACCCAGGGTCAAGAGCTAAATGAGAATCCCATTCCCACCTATGTGATGGTGTCCGATTCCACCGAGCCGCTCAGGTAAGGGAATGGTTTAACATCAATGGGCAGTTTATGAACTGGTACCTCCCTCCATACTCGCCTCTCCTGAATCCGATTGAGGAGTTTTTCTCCTGTTGGAGATGGAAAGTGTAAGACAGACAACCCTACACCTGAGTAAATCTACTGCAAGCGCTGGATGTAGCCTGTGGTGATACAGGTGAGGAACCTTCCCTCGTTGTCTCAGGAGGGAAACGGTTTCTTGTGATGTTGATGAGGCGCTCTGGCCCAAAGACAGGATGAAGCACATTGATTATGTTTACTCCTTTTGATTTTGTATTATATTTAATATTGTTTACTGTAGTACAATGAACATGACTTTACGTTCATCAAAAACAATGACAGAAAAATATAAAATTTGTTTTGAGATTAAAAATCTTCTTCTCCCTGAGACCTATATGTTTTGAACAATGTGTTTTTTATTTCTTGGTGTATTGTTTACTGACTGTTTGATAGGATATATCAGTTTGAGCACTTTGTGTATGATTTAAGAGCAGTGTTTCATTTTGAGCACAAATAAAACTTTTGTGTTTAATGTTTTCAGAAAATTGAGCAAGGTTTCAGAAATTGTGTTTTAGCTATTGAAAAACTGTAAGCTGCTGAGCATCAAAATCACCTCAAACTGCCGAACTGTAACAGCAGAAAGTCCAACAGAACCTAAACGCCACAGATGTTACAGCTCTATTATTATTATTATTATTGTTATTACTATTACTTATAATGATTGCTTGATTGAAAAATATAATATTTAGTCATTACATTATTCTGATTATTTTTGGTGAAATAAAACATATAAAACTGGAATATGTCTGAATTATTAAATCATTCATTTGATTAATAAATAATTTAATGAATAATTCAGTGAATAACCTCCAGAACCAGAACCTGAGGCCAACAGAACTCAGTAATGAGAACTGATATTTTTATTAAAAATGTAAAAAACAAACTGGATCTGAGGAAGCCGTGCACGAGCGGAGCCGTGCACGCGGCAGGTGCGGCACCAGGCGGGACGCAGAGCGGCGCTGCGGGGCCACAAATCCCGCTGTGAGTGTTGGAGCTCCCGCGGACCGGATGGTGGGTCTGCAGAGCGGAACCGAACCCCCCAGAACCAGAACCGAACCCCCCAGACCTCTGCTGAGTGGGTTCTTCTCATCAGAACCAGAACCGAACCCCCCAGACCTCTGCTGAGTGGGTTCTTCTCATCAGAACCAGAACCGAACCTGCGTGTTGCGGCCCACTCTCACACCTGGTTCCGGAACCTTTCTGCCCACAGGGGAGCCGCGACGCAGCCTGACGTCAGGTCAGCTGCTGTGCGTAACTCCAGCTGCGCGCGGCCGCATCCAGATGTGCGTTCCGTCTCTGCGGCGTCACGAGGAGGCTCTGAACCAATCAGCTTCCCCCGGAGGCGGGAGGACCCGAACTGTTGTGGCTGTGGAAAATGGAGCATTTATAATTCAGCAGGCAGACCCGGTGGGAGCCGCGCCTGCACGCAGAACCGATCCGGTACCGATCCGGTTCCGAGCCGCAGATGAGCGGCCGTGGAGTGAGCTGAACCAGAACCAGCGGCGCGGCGTGGAGCGGCACGGCAGCGGTGAGGAGCGGCGCGGCGGAGCGGCAGCGGTGAGCAGGAGCCGTGTGCGGGGGGCTGTGCGTGTGTCGGCAGGTGGTTCCGGTTCTGCTGCGACACTTATGGGTCCGAACACATCCACCGGAACGCTTTCAGGTTCTTTGTGTTGTCACGCTCTCGTGCGCGAACACGCTGCGCCTGAATAACAGCAAACGCGCGCGCGCTCAGCAGCGCACCTTTGTCACCAGTCGGAAATGATGGATCCAGCCCGCGCGGACAAACGCACCCGCCAACTTACAGGTTGAAGAGCCACAGTGAGGTGAGCGGAACCAGAACCCAGGGACCAAGCCCGGATTACCGGAGCCCCCCGGTCCTGGTCCCGGGTTCTGCGGACCCTCCGCGGAACGGCAGGGAGAGGGGCTCCGGGTTCACGGCCCGGAGGGGGGGTATCTCTGGGCTTCTGGGTAATTTAGAGGGCGGGCCGGGACTATATATCCGGACCCAGCTGGACCGTGCGGGCGGATGTGCGCGCGCCCTGTGTGGGACCGAGCTCTTTGGACTCCGAGAGAACCAGAAAGTCCGCTCTGGTTAGATCCGCGACCCGCGGCAGCGTGCGCGTGCGTGTGAGTGACAGGTAGGCTGAACAGGTGGCCCACCGGGTTCCTCCGTTCTGAACCGGTGCAGATGCTTCACGGGCACGATCTGTTCTCGTGCACGGGAGGTCCAGTCACCTGTCAAATTCTGCTGGTTTGAATCAGAAAAAACTTCCAACAGGGACAGAGCAGCACATCCTGCGCTGTGCACGTGCAGGTGTGCAGGTGCACGGGGCGTGCATGTGACCCTGACAGGAAGCAGCAGGTGTGTGATGTCACAGCCTGCTGCTGCTGGTTCTGATGGACCCACCGGGCCTTCAGCTCCAGTTAACGCTGAGCGTGAAACGTTGTTTCAGCTGGTCCTGAGGTCAGAACCAGATCAGAACCAGATCAGACCGGGTCAGACCGGGTCAGAACCGGGTCCACGTTAGTTTGGTTGTTTCCTCCTCAGATGAAGTTTGAGTAGGTGACCCGGTTCTGATGGTTTGCATTGGGGACTCTGAGCAGAACTTGTGCTCGGTTCTGTAAAGAAACAGAAATTATTTATCAGGAACATCTGAATGAAGATGCTGTTCTGTTGGACTGAAGCAGAACCAGAACCAGACTTCTGGGTCTGCAGCAGCTAGTTAAACTCAGTGCTTCTGGACCTCTGAGTTCCTCTCAGGAACCTGGTTCTGGTTCTGGTGTCCCTACAAACAGTTCCATGGTGGTGGAACCAGCTCCCAGCAGGGCGACCCTCTGACCCGTCTGCTCACAGAACTCCTGAACCCTGGACCCAACTCCCATCAGAACCACGTCCACTGGATCCAGTTTGGTTCTGTAAATGCTGCCTCGTTTCTCCAGTAGAGACTTAAGCCCTATTCGGACGGGACTAGTTTAATGGGGGGACCTGGGGTAAAGTAATAATAACCGGGAAATCTAGTCCCGTCCGAACGCGCCATGTCAGTAAAGATAGCGGAGTATGTCGGTAAACTTTGCCGAGAATTCTACCTCCTGTGAAACGGTCCGGAGTATCTACCATAGGTAATACTAATCCCGTGCGAATGCGACCTTCGGTAATAAGTACGGAATATGTCGTCACATCCTTTTAAAGAGAGAAACAATTAGGTGTAAAACAGAAAATGACACTTAAGTTTCGTTGTGCAATCCTTTTTTTAAACTATACTTTACATTCAGGTAAAATAAGTATCCTGAGCAAAACTTTTGGTGAACAGTACTTTACATTAAGGTAAAAAATAAATAAATCTTCTGTTCTGTTATACTGTACAATACGTTTTAGTAATACTTATCATTCAGGTAAACAAACAAAAACGTCTTCTGCGTTTGTATACAATAATTTTGGAGCAGAATGCTTTATATTCAAGAAAACTCCTCCCATGTTAGATGAATATTACAGGGATTTCTTGTCCCGTCCGAATTGGTCATTTCTTCTCCCTGGCGTCGTCTGGTTAACCAACATTACCACACGTCCCCCCATTGAACTAGTCCCGTCCGAATAGGGCTTTAGATCTGTCTGAGGGTTCTGTTTCTGGTCCTGGTTCTTTTTTTTGGGCTTTTTATGCCTTTATTATAGGACAGTGAAGAGAGACAGGAAGCAGGGGGCAGAGAGAGGGGGAATAACATGCAGCAAACGGCAGAGAGAGGGGGAATAACATGCAGCAAACGGCAGAGAGAGGGGGAATAACACGCAGCAAACGGCAGAGAGAGGGGGAATAACACGCAGCAAAGGGCAGAGAGAGGGGGAACAACACGCAGCAAAGGGCAGAGAGAGGGGGAATAACACACAGCAAATGGCAGAGAGAGGGGGAACAACACGCAGCAAACGGCAGAGAGAGGGGGAATAACACGCAGCAAACGGCAGAGAGAGGGGGAATAACACGCAGCAAAGGGCAGAGAGAGGGGGAACAACACGCAGCAAAGGGCAGAGAGAGGGGGAACAACACGCAGCAAGGGGCAGAGAGAGGGGGAATAACACGCAGCAAACGGCAGAGAGAGGGGGAATTATATGCAGCAAAGGGCAGAGAGAGGGGGAACAACACGCAGCAAAGGGCAGAGAGAGGGGGAACAACACGCAGCAAAGGGCAGAGAGAGGGGGAATTACATGCAGCAAACGGCAGAGAGAGGGGGAATAACACGCAGCAAACGGCAGAGAGAGGGGGAATAACACGCAGCAAACGGCAGAGAGAGGGGGAACAACACGCAGCAAACGGCAGAGAGAGGGAGAACAACACGCAGCAAACGGCAGAGAGAGGGGGAACAACACGCAGCAAACGGCAGAGAGAGGGGGAATAACATGCAGCAAACGGCAGAGAGAGGGGGAATAACACGCAGCAAAGGGCAGAGAGAGGGGGAACAACACGCAGCAAACGGCAGAGAGAGGGGGAATAACACGCAGCAAAGGGCAGAGAGAGGGGGAATAACACGCAGCAAACGGCAGAGAGAGGGGGAATAACACGCAGCAAATGGCAGAGAGAGGGGGAATAACACGCAGC